>NC_142790.1:19802211-19960741 GCF_988280905.1 Pimephales promelas
TGTTATTATGGTGAAGTATCTTAAATAACTAATAAATTAATGTAACATTAATGTAACTTTATTTTATTTTTTTTTTACAGGAAAGCCTGAAGAGGCATTCTGTACTCCATGACCCTCAGAAGTCAAAACTGCAGGTAAACTATATAGCAGCACACCAATCATGCGTGTTTGAGACGTATTGGAAACGCTCAATTGAAAATGATCTTCTTACAGAAGCCAAAAGTCAAGCAGCGCAAGGCAACTTCATCCAAAACAGATGCAGCTAAACTATCTGAGCAACTGCAAAATGTGTCCTTGAACAAGACTGGATCAAAGAAACCATTGCCTTGACTAACTCTTTCCATGGAACAATCCCCTTTTGTCCCATATTTTCCTCAGTTTCGAAGTTTTGTTTAGTTGATACAGACATGTTTTCAGTTGAAATAAATGATCACTGCTGCAACTCTTGTTTTGTGGTGAATAAAGTTCATGATGGTGGAAGAGGAACAATCTCAGTTCATGTTAACTTTTCAAAAACACGTTGGGCTAGATAGTGGTACCCCGAGACCTGAACTTTGTCAAAGGCAGTTGGCAGCTTTTGGAGCGCTGCAGTGACTGTTTTGTAGGCCAACCTAGAATATGGCATCACCCTGGTTCCCTCTACAACAACCTAATAGGACTTTTTCTATTGAGTTGGATTATTGCAGAAAATGAGCTGTCAAACAAAAGGTCTTAGATGTTTGTTTATAATAATATTCACCAATTAACAACGTTCATGAATTTGGAAGCCTAAATACGATCACCAGAAGCAAAAGGCTAAACATTGGTTAAAAACGAAGATATCTTAAGTGTAACAGACCTTATTATTATTATTTTTTAATTCTTCTATTCTGTGTACACGGACACTGTTTTTGTAGTTACTTTCTTTTATCCTGACAGATGGTAGTTATGGCATTTGCCAGCATGCTTAACCAGCCAAACCTTGTACTCTTGCCCAAAGATGGTAGCAAATGCTAAAATTCTCCATGAGATATTGCTGCTGATCTTTTCAAAGATTTTCAAAAGGCACTTCAGGAGTGCAAATAATTATCCCACATTTCATCTCTAGAGAGCTTGGAACTTTTTAACAGACTTTTCTGAGGTTGTTATAGTAAAAAGGTTGGATCTAATCTGTGAAGTGGGGTTTGATGCATTTTTCTTTTTTACACATCAATTGAGGCTTAACTCTCATATCCTCACTGGGAAAGATTTATTAAACATCTGTGCACATTCATCCATTCATACTTGCGCGCACACACTTTTGTTCGGTCTCTCTTTTACACAAACATTCACAAACGTAGATCACATTTAGAGATAACATGTATATAAAACCTCCGGTAGAGTGGACTGCTGATCGGCATGGTGAGGGGAGACCTTAAGGCTGCTCTCCAGAGGGCGGTGGCCTCATGGGCGTGGCAGGTTTTCTAAGGCCTTGTTTATTCAGCATCAAGTAAAAGCATTCAATTTTCCGAGACTGGCTTTGACAGTATGGTGCCTCCGTGGCAGAGAGTAGAACACATAGGACCATTAGAACACAGATATGAGGTGAGGCATGGTGTCCTGGTGGGGTTAGATTAGACTTCCTGGCCAGGACACGACGGTAAGCGCCACTCTGCTCCGCTGCTCCTTCAGCATGGGCACCAGCGCGGAATGACTCATGCCAGCCGTGGACAGACAGTTTACCGCCACTATCATGTCACCACACCTGGATGGAAAAAAAGCATTGTGACAGTGTCAATGCTATCAATACATTCCTAATGGTAGTTAATAATGTTAATACAACTGGTTTGTTTTTAAAGCTGCAGTCCGTAGTTAAAAATGATCCAAAATACAATTTTGAAAAATACATAACCAGCCAGTGTTCAAAACTGCTTGCCGTAGCTCGATTCAAAGCGGTAAAATTGTAATAATGTTTTTAATTCCAGAGGTACTGGTGGATTTCCGCGGGAGATTCGAGCATGGCGATTCATTACGTCACATCTGTACACATAAAGAAGGAGTCTTGGCTAGAAGGCTATATTGCGAGTCAGGATGTTGGAGGTGGAGATTTATACTTCACTTCATATAATTAAACATCAATTTGACGGCGGATCCATAAAGGTTCAAACGACAATAACCAGAGACAGCAGATTCACCCGCTGTAAAATGCAAAAGACTTTGTTTGGACTTCGGAGTGAAAAAAAGAGATTGCAACCGGACCCATGTGAAAACAAGGATACATATCGGAAGGACATTACATGTAGTCGCGCAATACAAAGTATAATTTGCATGGTTTTACGTCGTATGGTAAACGATTGTTGGATTTAATTGTTCGCAATAATATCAGTAAGATGTATTAAAAATCCATATACTCACAACAAAGTTCTGTGGTATAAAATGGTCATTTATTAATAAAAATATATTATGTATTAAATGTGTATAATAAAATGACTAAAATGAAACATGATAATGAATTATATTTAATAATTAAAAATTAAATTAATAAAATATATATTCCCTAAATGTAATAATTGTAATTAAATATGTAAGAAAAAAAGTATTTTTAGTGTTTACCAAAAAAAAAAAATCTTGAAACTTGACACTGATGGCCAAAGATTTTTTTCTTGTTTTTTTTCCCCTCCACATTTTAATGAAGGTAATATTAATTAAAAATCACTATCGCACACCTGCAGGTAATAGATAGGTGCGTAGGAGACAAGACCACAAAAATTCAAGTCTAATAAACAAAAGGAAATCACACACACTATCAATACTTGCAAAAAGTATCACTAAATATTTATTAGGACCGTTTTCGTTTCATGACCTTCATCAGACATATACATTGATTGTATAGTGTGCAGGATTTCCTTTTTTATTAATATTGAAAGTGCTGTATCATCAAGCCGTGATGCATTAATTCATTATTTATTGTTTGTTTTGTTGTGCTTGCTCACTTCAGACGGCCATCGTAGTAAGCGGGAGTTCCAAGGACAATGGTCTTGATGAAGAACGCCTGGTTGCTGTGGTTCTCCTCATAACCTCCAACAATGCTAAAGCCCCAGCTGCCAGGGTGACTTCTGCGGAGGACAATCTCATGACTGCTATGCAGGTAGCTGTGACAGAGTACAACATGGAAAGTAAGTGTGCATCATCAGGAAACATATTTTTTTCTGTTTAATCGGTGACAGGTCAAAAATTGCATGTCAGATAACTTGGAATACTAGGGGACAACAGACAAAGAAAAACAGATGCATGTTGGTAGGATTTGGCAGAATGACAGGAAGGGAGAAGGAAACCGTCACCGAAGGGTGCCAAAGCAAACGCGATGGATGATAAAGGACAAACGGGAGGACAGAGTGAAAAAGGAAAGAGCGAGATTGGACTGAATGACCCGAGGCTAGGCTAAAATGGGCTAGGAGCAAGTTATATCTCCACATGTGCGTTTCATCTGATAATCTGCAGCTGTTAACATCACGACACAGCCATAATCCCCTCATGGGTTAACACTGCATTAAGCTGCTGATCCAAAACACATCAACTCTACAGACATTTTACAGAAAAGTCCTCAAAATAGCTGCCTTTTCACCCTTCAAAGCTGTTTCCACTCAGATTTGGATGGGAAAAAGTAGGTGAAACGAAACCTGGCATGATGGTAGTCCAGGCCAGATTGCATTGACTATTTTAGGGTTATTTGGATCAGTGCTCAGCAAGGTGAGGAAGCTATTTTTAAGTCTCCTAAAAGCCATTTGGACTCTTCCAACAGTACATCCACTCAATTAACGCTGTTGTTTTATTTGACTCATCAAACACTCTTTCATGTGAAGCTCTACAAAAATTTGATTTACCTGGGAAGTCCAAGCCACATCACCCATGATGGCGACCAGCTTGCGTCGTAGTCGTTTTCGTGTGGAGGGAGAAGCTCTTCGTCCAGGCCCGGTTCTTCAACTGTGCTGACCTCGAGTGCCTTCAGTTGGACAGAACAGGACGCGGCGCTGGTCTTCAGAGTGCCCACTGCCTCGCTGTGGCTCAGGTAGGTCAGATCCTGACCATTAATACTCAACAGTACATCCCCTGAGCAATGAAAGAAGACAAATACACTTAGAGACACTCCAAAACAGCCACACAGAGAGGACTGCAACACGGCTAAAGCCCTATGGAGACAGGTTTCACTTCAATGCACTTCATCATCAGACACACAAGCGGGAAATAGTGTTTTCCTGTTTTCCTTTTTTGGGGGGGCCTTTTAGTCTAGAGGACAGGAAGCACCACAGCTTGATGTAAAGTTAATCCACAGCGTAAAATAGACACCACGATCAGTGTAGTCCGATTATAGAATGAATAACTCTGAGGAAATCAACCACAATTTCCAAACAAATTATTCTAATGACTCTATTCTATTTAGTGAATCAAACACATAGAGCCAGTTTATTCTGAATCCTCAAGACATGACACGGTTCTATTTAGAGTTTTAAACATATAGCAAAAACAGTGTAGTGTGATTTTCAAATGAATGACTCTAAGGAGTCAGCTTCTTTTAGTGAATCAAACACATATAGGACAACCAGTGTAATCTGATTCCCTAATGAATGACTCTAATGAGTCAGTTCTTATAAAGAATCAAACACATATAGCAAAGCCAGTGTAGTCTGATTCCTGAAAGAATGAGTCGATTCTTTTTAGTGAATCAAACGGATGTATTTTATATGTACAATAAGTAGAATAATGGGCTTTATGCCCAGCTGCACTACTTCCTGAACTTCAGCCAGCTTCTTGTTTACTGTCTACCATTATTGGCCAAATTGATTAATTCAGGTGTGTCTGATTATTGTTGCCATGACAACTGAGGTCAAGCACACCTGGATTAATCAATTTGGCCAATAATTGCAGACAGGAAACAAGTAGCTGGCTGAAGTTCAGGAAGTAGTGCAGCTGGGCATAAAGCCCATTGCAACAAAAAGAAAAAAAAATGGACATAAGGTTAGAAAGCATGAAGCTCACGGAGTCAGAATGCCAGTCTGTCAGTCAAGTCCAACACAAGATGCAACCAATAGCAAGATAGTCTGACAGCAGATTAAAATAAACAGTAAATAAATGACTTTCGAGTGATTTGTTACAAAAGTGCACATCAAATATGCTAAACATGGAACCTCATAGGTTAAAACCCACTTAAAGGTGCATACCACCACACATAGATATCTATATATATAAATGCCAGATTCAACCACTCCAGACACGTTGGCACAGTCAGCATGTCGTCACTCATATTAAAAATGATGCCACAACATTGCGCAGCTTCTGGTTATGAAACCGCCGAGATTTAAATTTCCAAAGAAATGGGACAACCTTTCACAGGAGCGGATGTGTTGGACATGTATTGTAAGCTGACGCCTTCGTCTTGTTGTATTGCGTTAGTTTTAGTTTTGCCAAATCCTCTGCTGAAGTCTATTGCAGATAGATATATTCATACATCCATCTAACTACAGTTGCAGACACACAGTCAACTTACTCTTGAGTTTTCACCAACCAGCTTAGACCAATCCAATATGGCCGACGGCATATAGTGACCCATAGAAACAGCCGCTAATGAGGCATCTATGTATATATCTATGCCACCACCTACTGCACAACACCTGCATGACAGCTGACTGAAGGATCTAAAGGGGCTAAAAAAAAAAGGATCGGGCTTAGGATAGCGGATACAGATCGGGACATCCCTAATTGATTTATTATTAAAATGATCTCATTATTTGGCATTGAAATTTAATTCCTCTGAATCTTATCACTACCAAAATCGAACATTTATTTTTTCAGAATAACAAACCATAGACAATAAAATGTGTAAATAAAGTAAATAGGCTCAATGTTAATAAGTAGTAATGAACAGCTGATTGGAGGTTTGCTCAAACATTATCTAGATGCTAATTTAAGAAAGAAAATGAGGTTTATGTAACTCACCACGTTTGATTCGTCCATCACGTGACAGGCAGCCGTGGGGTTGGACGCTCGTCACAAAGATCGGCAGCTCTCCGCTCTTGCTGCCTCGTCCCCCTGCCACAGTCATACCCAGAGACTCGTGAGGTTCCTTCTTCACAGTGATGTGTTTCTCCTTACAGGTCACACACTGGGAGAGGTCCTAAAACACACGCTCATATTTACACGAGCAGCACAGTCTAAAATTCTCTGGATAAGAAAAAAGGGAATCCCATTTCTTAATTGACACTCTTATCGGCTCTCTGTAGAGTGCTGTTCATCATCCCAACGGGATCAGCTCTACTTCAACTTCATAATTGATCTCACAATAGATCCAACCAGGAGTAATTAAGGTTGTGGTGTAAACTCATGAAAAACTGGAGTCTACCCAGATGCTTCGGAAATAGGGCTCCCTAATTATGTCTTCACAGAGCTAAAATAGATTCTGCAACATACACAGACTTGTTCTCGCTCTTGGCTGCAGGCATTTGTACTCACTCTCTGGGTGGAAGACCTGGCAAGGTGCAGACTTGGGACAGGGCTTGGGGTCGCAGTGCACGGAAGCGCCGGGATGTGATCATGGCTCCAAATGTCCCTGGTCAAGGTGGAGCCTGTGTGTACGGCCATAGTCTGCTTGCTGGACCGGCTAATCAGCAGATTGACTCTTTCTCCACTAGCCTAGAAGATGACAGTAGGCGGTCTATATAAATTACTAATACTCTTACTCCAGGGGTGCCGTAATGGAGGGGGGAGGTCTTAGAATAATTTCAAGGGCCCTGAACAGGAGTTCCCACACGATTTCAACCGAAGGGCAAGCGATAGAAACCATAGCGGCACCCCTGTATTGAAAAGACAGTCTGCTGTCTGCCAGTGCTATTCTTAATAATGCTTTAGCTGCCCTTTCTCTGTGTGATCTGGGCAGCCAGATGGGAGAAAGCAGCTCACGTAGACATAAAGATACTATCAATCACATTACCCTCTGAGTAGGGCAGCAGCGGCAGTGTCCTAATGTCCCAAACAGCCACTGAGATTTGCACAGATGACAATAGCTGTTTTATTATGAGAACATTTACTATAGGAAACAAGATTTATATTTTCTGAAGAAAGCCTTTGAAGTGAGCCTGTGTAAAAGTCTCCGTCTTGCTAGGGTGGTTGCAAGGATGATGCTATATGTCGTTGCTAAGGTGTTGCTAGGTCTGGTTTTCCGGGCTCTAGATGTGGGTGAAATCTAAATAAATTATAAATCTATGGGATTTTTTTTTCCGCCAATGTTTAGAAATGCAGAATATATCAGTATTCATAAGTGGCCGATATTAGACTTTTTTTTTTAAATTGATCGTATCAGCTGATATCGTGTATTTAATTGTGCATGATGATTTCTCCTATTTTTACATTTAGATTAGTGTTCAAACTAAAATAAAATTAATATGTATATGTTGTGGCATCTAACAAAAAAATGTTTAAATTAAAGTACGAAAATAACTAAAACTACAACTGAAATAAAAAATAAATTAAACTCTATCTATCTATATTTTAAAAAAAAAACTAATAAAATAACAGAAGCACTAAAACTTAATCAAAAATGAATTAAATATAAAAAATGTCAATATCTATCTATCTATCTATCTATCTATCTATCTATCTATCTATCTATCTATCTATCTATCTATCTATCTATCTATATTTAAAAAAACGAATAAAATAACAAAAGCACTAAAACTTAATCAAAAATGAATTAAATCTGAAAAATGTCAAATACAAAAATATGTTAATTCACAATATTAATAACTATTATAGTAATAGTATTCAAATAATACTAAAAATAACACTTGTTGCTTGCTTAAAATGAATATTTAGAAATATCAATGATATAATAATAGTTATGTAATATTTAGCAAATCATTTGTGTTTTTTTTAATGTAATTTATTTAGGCAAAACTATCGAATTTTAATATCATTTATCAAAGCAAAGGTCTACCAGCATCCTTATCTTGACCTGAACTGCCCCCCACACATGCTTACTCTCTACCTGTATAATCTGAGCTGCCTGCTCAGGCGTGCCGTGTCTCAGGTCATGCTCGTTGACGGCCAACACTCTGTCGTTGCTGCAAAGTCGTCCATCTTTAGCGGCTAACCCTCCCTCCAGCAAGTCCAGGATAAACACACCCGCTTCATCTGTACGCCGCACCAGCTTGATCCCCAGCTGCTCTGATGATTCCCGCTTATGCAAGGTGATGCGTATGCTGGCAGGGCTGCCCTTGGGCGTAGCAGTTGCCACAGGTGGCCTGGCAGAGCAGCGGCGTTCTCTCAGAACCGTCAACTGCAGAGTGGCGCAGGGACGTGCCAGTGTGGAGCGAGCGAAGTTATGGGACACATTACTGATGTCTACGTTGTTGACCTGCACTCGAATGGGAAGTGTAGAGAGAGATTGAATGGGTTTGACAAATGTGATGTGCTCTGTTATTTTGAGTTGGTCGCTGCAATGAGCTGTTTGTGTAGATTTTTTCTTGTGATTTACGGGGTTTTTGATTAAATTTGTGCTGAAAACAAATGCGGAAAGATGTCAATAAAATAGATTGTGAATCACATGCCATCTGACATTTTGACTATTACTATTATTTATTTGGTCAAAATGAATTTAATCTATTTATTCTTGGGATAGAAAAACTGAATTTTCAGCATCATTCATTTAGTCTTCAGTTTCACATGATCCTTCAGAAATCTTTCTAATATGCTGATTTGCTGCTCAAGAAACATTTATTATCAATGTTGAAAACGGTTGTGCTGCTTCATATTTTTTGTGGCAAATGAGAAACATTTTTTTCCAGGATTCTCTGATGACCGTACAGTAAGAACAGTATTTGAAAAAAAGAAAAAAACTTTTGTTAATCTATAAATGCCTTTATCAATTTAATGCATCCACACTAAATAAAAGTATTAATTTCTTTAAAGCAAAATCAGTAGTTTGAATAAAATGTCTGAAATTTGGAAGAGACAATTTTCAAAAAAACTAATTTGTAAGACAGCTACTATTTTAAATCATATATCTTAAAAATAACAACAATTATATAATTATCTTTTTCACTCAATGTATTAAACTAAAAATGATTTTTTTTTTCGGGGTCAAAACGACTCAAAATGATGGAGCACGTCACATATTTAAGTGAATATCAGTTTGAAGAATTTTGTTCTGTCTCTGTGGCAAAGACTGCATCTCTTCTTAGCCACTATTCAATAGAGCTCTATAGAGATTGATTAAAGTATCAGGGCTGATCTGTAAATAGCAGTGAAATGCTATTTAATCAGATAGTTATTTCAGAACATAGCGGTAATACCTGAAGTAATTGGTCCCCGGCCAGCAGCCTTCCGTCTCGGGCTATAACACCGTCACGGTACACCTCCTGTATTACCACATTTATCAGGGGGGTCTCGTTTCCACCAACAATACTTATGCCCAGCTCTGTGTAGGGGTTTGCTCGATGAACCTCAATAGTTGTGATTTCTCCCTCAGGTAGAGACGGAAGTTTCACACAACCTAAAGAATGAGACTTATGGAACCCAAGCAAAGATTTCAAAGGAACTCGGAGAAACAAAGTGATTCATATGAAAAAAAATCACACCTTCTTCAGCAGAAAGAGGCAAAGTTTCAACAAAGTCCCATCCTGAAGAGGCTGAACTACCAGTACGGAGAAGATGGATGCACGGGTTGCTGAGAGGACGCTTCACACGTGGAGGAGCGCACTCCAGACCATGGACACCTTTGAGAGAAAAAAAGACAGCAACATTTTACAAACACTTTTTTGAAAAAACAAGTGTGTGCTAATGCCAATCTCTAATGAAAAGAATTATGTGAATGTGGCCTGAGAGTGCAATATCTATTAAAATCAACAGTGTGTTTAGTCAAGTTGTTGTTAGAGTGTTCTGAAAGTTATACTTAGGGTACTAACTGTCTTCTTCCGTGCTTTCTTCGAAGGCGGGGTTGTCTACGCCAGGCTCTTCTGTCCATGAAGGAACATTGTTGCCGGCGTTGGATCCAGCAGGTGGTGATGGTGTACTCTCCTTCATCTCAGTCTGGGGCGTTCTGGGGGGATCGGTCGCCGTGACTCTGTCTTCGCCTCCCTCCATCTGCGTCCGATCTAGCTTTGTTCGCTGGCTCTGTGTCCCAGGACACCTAGACCCACACAGATAGTCATAAAAATATAACCACAGTAACCTTTAACCTAAAATATTCAGGAGTCTAGGTACACAGAGGTCTGGTTGACATGAAGTGGAGGACAAGGGCAAGAAAAAGGAAGCCTTGCACTACACCCTCAGGGCAGATGCTATTTCAGGAACCTAACGTAAAGGCCCTTATCTTGTATTCCAAAACACAGTATTGTCACAATTTCTTTTGTTTTGTTTTAAGTTGAAGTTTTACATCTTAAATTTAGATTTTATGATACAACACTGGTCCCATTAAACTATGGGATTTTTCTTTGCCTTTGAGCTAGGAGTATTGCAGCATTTGACAAACATAACTGTCATACAATTAACAGCACTAATTAATTACTCTACGCACCAGTGAGGACAAAGTAATGTAGGATAGTATTACATGCTGAGGTCTCGTAGTATAACAAGAAACCACCGATTGTCAACAACGCTAAGAGAAGATGGCTAATGCTGGCAGTAACTCTCAGTCTCAGCCTTCTTTGGAAGGTGTTAGTGCGTCGTTAAGGGTAACTAATCTCCTTGGGTGCTTTTCCGTTGATCTATAAATAAAACGTTCTTGCAATAATTATCTACGAATGATCTGCCAAAACTTTAATAAGTTCCACCTTTCTACTTGTTTTTACAAAAACAGATGATTATAGCAAAAACCTTTTTTTGGTCCTCTGATTTGTGACTCAACTTTGAACTATTTAACTAACGTTTGGCTTCAGGCAAAGACCTTCAGGTCATCCAAAGACAACATTCAATTCTATCTTTTGCACCAGAACTAATTTCCAAATGTATACCACTCTCTGAAACCACACCAAATCTTAGAACAAACTGCCACGCTGGACTCTCAAACTCACCATAGCTCTGGGTTGCCCTTGGCAGTCTCACAGAAGAAGTGGTTGAAGAGGTTTCTAGAGTTGAAGTTTCCCAGCATAGCTGAAGAGAATATGAAACTGCTGCTGTCCAGTGCATTACACAGGACCGACTAATCTCCCATCACATGACGAAGGGGCAAATAATCCCCAGTTAGAAAGTCAGATCAACCCAGGCAGGCTCCACTCACAAGAAAGTCACAGTTGCCTTTGTCTGCTAAGCATAATTTCTAACTCTAACAGATACCTGTGTATGATATTAGTTCTGACTCAAAAGCCCGGTAGACATATGCTTATGCTCAAGTTGAGCTGTTTATTAAAATGTGTTCTGCATTTTGATCAGTATATGCTTTTACAGAAAAACAACTTCAAGGCACACGTTTTATCAATTCTTGCATTCAATGGGAATCAAATATGAGCTTGCCATTACAAGCACCAGGCTCTACTGTTAAAATAATACATGAATATATATAAAATGATTATTTCAGCCAGGGGCATCACTAGATTTTACAGATGCTTGAAGCACAAGCATCAGTAAAATCCCAAAAAATATTACTGTCTACCGACCTTGGAATCATTTTCCCTGACAATATTTCGGCGATAAAGTTGTACAGCTGTTTAGAATAAGAACTAGCAATGCCAGAATTGCAAATGAATCACTCTTTTGATCTAATCAGTCAAATGGGTTTGCAAAAAGGTCTGAAACTGTTCTTGATTCAGTTTGATTTATAGGACAGTTCAGTCGTGTGCACTGAATCATTTACAGCGGTTTCTCCCAGTCTTGGGATCCTCCAATCCATTGTAGGAAACAATACTTGCAAATGTATTCTAATGTTTGATTGTGTTTGTAGCTTTTGAAAGAGTCTTTACTGCAGGTAAATATGATTTACATCCAAAGCAGTATTTAAAAAAAAAAACAGATCTAAAAATATAGGAACCCTTTTTTGTGCCTTAGTACTGATGAAAGCCTAGACATGCCCTTGATTTCAACAGCTTTTGCATTTGAGATGAAATATTTGTGCGAGTATCTTACCTGTGTTTGAGATGTGCCTCCAGGTCACAGCGTGGCATGCTGAGAGAACAGGAGGGCGTGAGCGGACAGGTGATCGACAGCTTATCCAGCAGCTTGTGCACCAGGATGCTGGAGCGCCGGCAGACCTGCAGCTGCAGATGCGCACGGTCAAGCGGACAAAAGTCCCGTTCCTGCAGGAAGCTGCGCAGGCAGCGGGCACAGAAGGTGTGGCCACATGGTGTATCCAGGGGCTGAACCAACGGCTGAAGGCAGATGTGGCACACCAAATCATCGTCCACTTCCAAACGATAGTTATAAAGGTGGTTCTCCCAGGCGCGGTGAATCTGTCCACATTCAGAGCAAAGGGCCTCCAGAAGAGCTTCGCTCACCATGCCGGGGTCCACTCCCTCTCCCAGACTGCCCATCGTGCTCGGCTTCGGCTACGCACACTCAGTATCTTGGTGACGGGGGTGTCCGCCCCATGGGCGTCAGAGGCTGCGTGACTCCGGCAGGGGACGGCCACCCCCTGGTAGACGGTGTGACATCACTCTGAAGGGTCGGGGAGAAAAAGTGAGGTAAGTGTGGTGAACGAGAGCAAGTTTGTGTGTGTTGTGTGGATGAGATTATGTTGCAGAGCAGTGTGGGTTTACTCCTGCACATTAATCTGACAGTGTAATCTCTTGCTCTCTCGCCCGGAGAAATCTTTCAATCCCGCTGAGAGAGAATTATCTAGGATTGCAGCAGGGAGCACAGAGTCGAGAGGTTTGGATGTGAAAGTGAGAAGACGAGAGGCGAGAGAAGAAGATAAAAAAAATCAGTCACTGTATAAGACCTGAACAGATTTGTTCATAAAAACAAGGGTGGAGGGGTGGAATGCAAACTGCTTCAAGTTATTAAATACAAATATTAATCAAAATCTACTAGATTGTAATTAAAATCAGTCCTCCGAAAGCCCCGTTTCTAATTTTGATACAAATTTAAAGGAAAGATCACATTCTGTCTATATTTACTCGCCATCATGTCGTTCCAAGCCTGTTTGACTTTCTTCAGTGGAATTTCTGAATAGTATAATCTCAATACTTTTTCATATTGTATGATTTCGTTGCAGTTATTATTCATAGAAAAAGTTGATGTCTTGATTTTCCTAATAATATTTAATATTTTTTACACTGTAAATTGAGATATTTTTTAAAATAGGCCTTTATGGGGCCTTTATTGAATAAAAAATGCAGTAAAAACAGTCATGCGAAATATTATTACAAAATTTCTTTTTAAATAATTTATTCCCGTGATGTCAAAGCTGAATTTTAGCCTCCTTGCTCTAGTCTTCAGTGTCACGCAGGAGCAAAAAATTGTTTTCAACACTGACAATAATTATACGAAATGTTTCTTGAACACCAAATCAGTGTATTAAAATGATTTCTGAAGGATCATGTCTGTGACACTGAAGACTGGCGTAATGATGCTGAAAATTCAGCTTTGAAATACACATAAAGAAAACTGTAAATTGTAGTATTTCTCAATATTATTGTTTCACTGTATTTTAGATTAAATAAATGCAGCCTTGGTGAGCATATCTTTTCAAAACATAAAAAATGAATGTTTCCAAACTTTTGAAAGGTACTGTACGTGAGTGGAGGAATTCGGGGTCCGCGGCATCTAAAAGACTGAAAACCCCTCAACTACACCTTTTACAATTGGCTTTTTAAGGCCACCAAACAGTAGGGGGCAATCTATTGGGCCAACAATAACTACAACCTTCGCCTGTATTCACAGCATCCGACAGCTGTGCGTCCATGACCAGCCCCACGCTTGGTCTGTCAACGGCATCTCTGTGACTACCTGCCTCTGTTTTTATCTTGCAGCTGGACATGAATAAATCATGAGGACACAAGGCTCCTCTGTTCCCAATACAAAGCCCTGTCAACGTCTCATCAGACACACATACCCATGCTCGCTCGTCCAGCACACTGTAATGTTTCAACATGGTCATGGGTAGTCTGATCTAAACGAAGCAGCTTGTCGGCTACTTAAACCTCATCCCTTGATAGCATGATGTGGGACTTCATTACATAATACTGAATTGCCTTTGGGCAGCTGCCATTAGTATTCCTATTCTATGTTGATTCTCTGATGACTTTTAATCACAAGGGAGTGTTTAGATATTGACCGCAAGGGCTGTTCGACAAGGCCACTCACTTGTTGTATCCTTGTATCTTAAGCTGTCACAGTTGTCTCTGTTCTCACTGGCAAAATGGCACATTCACGCTTATCTGGCTGTCTGGCGGATGAAGAATTAAATGTTTGTTCAGCTGAACTGACATAAAACAATAGAATTAATGCCTGATCTTTAAACATCTACCAAGGAGGCGAGCAATATCTGACATTTTCCATGTAGAATGATATGCACATCCATAAAGTATTTATTTATTGAGCAAACGGCTTTCAATGGCAATGACATGTTTCCATTCTGCAGTCCAGATCTATTCACAAACCACCATTTTTGACACGCGCATGTTTACCAAATCAATACATTGACCTTAATTTTCTGAAAGGTTGTACATTCACAAACAGGTAGGCAACAAAAATAAATTAATGGAGGGAGGGGGAGGAGAAATAACGGCGCTTTCTCGGCTGAATTAAAATGTCTGTGGATGCCACCTGCACGAATTGTCTCGTTAATAAGGCGTATCCAATCCGGATCTATGACACATACAAATATCGATATCTCATTATTTCTGGTACAGAGCGACTCGCAGTAAATTTTTCGTTTAATGTCCCTCTCTGTCTGAGCCATCGCCTGTACAATGGATGAAAATGGCATCTAACAAAATATAGCCTATGTGTAGTAATAAAGGATCAGCGAGTAATAATATGAGTATTTGAATAAAATTACCTATTCGCGTTCCCCTTAGATGGTGTGAACTCTGGCCCCGAGAGGGGAGAATCATGGAGCTCAATCACATCCACCGCAGCTTGCCCGAGCCGCATCCGCACGTCAAAACACCCCCGTATCTGTCTTGTAGCGATGTCCGATTCGTGAACGAATGATTCATTTGAGTCGGCTCTTTTGAACAAATCAGTCGAACCAGTTTGTGAAACTGGTCTGAACAATACACGTATTCTCTGCACGCGTATTGCAATGAATCGGTCAGAACGGCTATCGAGTCAACAACTGCCCGACTCATTGAACCGAGAACCGCGTCTCTGATAGTAAAATCATCTGGAGTGAATAAGTAATAGCCTAAGGATTTTATTTACACAAGTTACCTTAGCAAAAATGTTGCAAATAAAATGCTCTGGAAATATGTGTAGCTATGACTTAATGTATTGAATTTTATCTACGAAAGCAAACTCAAACCAAAGTTAGTTTCAATTATATTATATTAAAATATAAATACATTATGGAATGTAAAGGAATTTTAGTTGTGTTTGTTGTAAATACAAATTAAAGTGGGATCCGTGGTTTATCATGGTGGAAACAAATTTAGCTGAGACAAAACAATAAACACCCATAATATATAAGCCTATAAAAATGAATCGAAAAACGAAATAAATAGCGATGTGTGCGGTGGCTATAAGAACGTTTTAAAGCATGTAATGAACCACTGAATCATTTTGCACGGTTTCGTTCAAGAGAACCGATTCGCAGAAATAAGTCTCCTTCTCATCACCGACACCGGCCCCGTTCCGTTGGCCAGATACGGGCACTCACGCTGCTGATTTCGGAACCACATAGTGCTCTAACTGTCCCTGCCATAGAAAAATATGGTAAAAATAGTAGGAGTAGTAGGCCTATGTTAATATGTGGTTCCGATCTGAACTCAGCAAGCAAGCTGTCAATCGAAGAGCTGACGTGACCATTTTAGTGCCTGATTGAAATGCGACAGTTGGGCATACATCAGCCAAGTTTCGCAAATAAGCGTTGTACTTGTTAATTCAAAATACAGAAAGGGTTTTTATTTTTCGTTTTAAATTTTATCGTGTACGTAACTGACGTCAGGTTATATTATTACATCGGTTATTTAGGTTAGGACTGAGCGGGGACTGTCCAACGGGGTCCTAATTTGGGTCCTCAAGTCTAGGAAACAACAATAACAGCAGCTAGCAAGCAGAGTCGAAACGAATTATAATATAATTGAATGCCGTTAAAGTTTAAATAAAACATGGATGATAGTGAACTAGAGAGGTATGAATATCCTAAATATATATTATATATAGCTGTTTTCAACCAAACTATAGAGGGTCATTTTAAGAAGTTATGCTATATGTGCAACACTGTTATAGCACTAGGCTAACGGTCAGTGAAGACTGAAGAGGTATCTTATAACGTTTGGTAATAAATGTATGGCCAGGGATTATACGTGCCACTGCCTTGAAAAATTACTGTGAGAAAGTACAAAGCAATAGAGAAATATTGAATCTTGTCTCTGCTGCAGTCAGGATTGTCAATGAAACAGTACATGTTTCGTGTCCTTAGGTCACGCTATAAATCCTGTTAATATTCATTTCTCCCACAGGAAAGCAGTGGATGAGCTCCTTAAAGAAGCTAATAGAGCAAAAGTCCGTGCTCAGACTATGGGTCCTGCTGGCTGGTAAGTGTGGATAACCAGGTTAGAAAGATTTCTTTATCATAAATAAATGAATGAGTAATTCCCTTATGTAATTTGCGTCTGAAAGCTGGTTAAATCACTTTATTCTAGGATGAAATGTCCGCTGGGAAGTACAAACAAGCGCTTTCTGTTGAACACTCTTCGTTCCTCTGCTCTGACGCGTTCTTCTGAGAGAGGAAGGGATGAACATAAGTACAACAGAGTTTGTGAAAGACATCGTAAAACAGACTGTGAAAAGTGCAATCACAAAAAAGTCGAATCAAACAGAGGACACAATTCTCATTTTCACACTTCAAAACACCGCTCTTCGACACGCAATCATTCATCATCCAGAAGCCACTCCCCCAGCCTCTCCCGGAAGTCAGATAGGAGTCGATCTCGCTCACCAGTGCGGGACAGTTCTCCAGATGTCAAAAAATACACTGACAGAAAAAAATGATTCAACGGAGAATGTGTTTTGGGAATGGATGAAATATATACGTCTGGTCATGTTTGCTGAACAATATTATTAAAATAGCATTTTAAAAACAACTAAACAGACAGATTTTTATTATTGAGAAAGGCTGTGATTTATTATTTAATTTTTAACTTGAACGTCCGATTTTCAGAAGATTTTAAAACCTTATTGTGCTTTACAAATGTCTCTTCAGATGTTTATATATCCCTGACACTGGTTTAATAGAAACTCAAAAATATTATGTTATCTGAACATCATTAATTAGCCTAATGTGTGTGTGTGGTGGATTCAATGAAAGTGAAAGCAAACTTTTGATGGACAAAAATACATAAATAAGTGCACAAAATAAGCATGTCTAGTGAATTTTAACGGGAACTTGAGTAGGCAAATACAATAAAATAAAGACTCAAAAATATTTGTAATACAAAAAACTAAAGTAGCCTAAATAGCCAGAAAATATTATATATAAATATTATACATTTAATCAAAAAATAGCACGTGTAGCCAAAACTGCCTTCTCATTTACGTTTTATGAGACGAAGCATCTTGTGGGTGCAGACCGGGTTTATCAACATCTGATACGTATCGCTTTACATAACGCAATTGTACCATTATGATTTATCTACTCGTTTATAGCTGCACATTACTCCTACTCAAACATACAAGTGGTTCCAGAACGCTTTTGCGCGCGTCCCCTAACTGGTTTATTGCATTTTATCTAAAGTTTCAAAACGCATTTTAATTGCTACAGCCGATTTTATGTACCAGTGCCTTAAGTTGTGTATTTCCTCTATTGCATGGCAAAACTACATTAAATATCACTTTGCACCATTATTCCTCTCAAAACCTTCCATGGATATACTTCCAAATTGCGTCGTCTCACTCACGCTTCATAAAACCTTTTGTGCTCTTTCAACATTGTGAAAATAATCGCGGATAACGGTTTCCTTCCCTTTTCAAAAGAACTCATATATAAACACCATTAAGCGTCGTTACAAGGCTTGATTTGCGAGGAATGGATTTACCTGAACTTTATGATATCGCATGAGAGCCCCATTATGATAGCAGAGAAAGTGCCATTATTGTCATTTGAAGAGGCCCGTGTAAACACAGCACTAGGCTATGTCATGCAGTCTCCACTCCAATGTTGCTTGAACATAATAAAAATGTTTCAATTTTTTTATAGGCTAAATGTAAAAGATCGGGTGATTCATCCGTTAGCCTAATCTTAATACAATTTAAAATGCAACACATTTTATGTTAAAGGATGAAAGTTGATTTTGCTGAAGCCTAATGCTCCCCTTCTATTAAAAAACTTTGAATTTTTTTTAAAACTGCACGAAAAATACATAAAACATAACGCTTAAGTCTATTCAGATTGAAAATGATTGATTGTTTTGGATGCGTTTTTAGCATAGAAGACTTGGGGAAATTCCAATCACTTTTTTACGCTGCCCGTTTCTCTCTGGTTCTGACCTCTCCAAACAGCCCGGTGCGCGCATGCACGTTACGCACACACCTCTAACTAATCGAGTTTTGTTTTCTCTCCATGTTAATTCGTTTACACCGAACAGCTCGTTTTATTTAACCACGAGGACTTTAGTTTAATGGACCGTGGGCGGGTGTGCTTAATGGAAGGTAAGCTTGGTTGAAGACAACAGGGATGTAGCTTATGTGTGTAATGATTGCCCTTGCAGTATTCATATTTTACGTGACAAATACAAATACCTCTCTTAAATACACTTATAGGCATAATTTTGGGGCGCAGTCTGATAAAGTGTGACTCACAAGACACAAATTGGCACCATATAAGCTAAACGCAAATTAGCTATATTATTTTAAATACTTTGTAAACTTATTTGTGTGCTACGCTAAATCTCGAATAAAGTGCTACCATCCGAGAAACTGGCTTGGTCATCGTGATTTTTCCGAGTAAAAGCACCTAGATCAACATATTTTGTTGATCCCGGAACAACATCCGTCTGGAAATTTAGCCTTAACCCTACCCATAACCATAAGTTATCCATAAAATCAGAGGGAAGTGATGAATAACACTGATGTGAGCCACAACTCGACATAAGCTAAACCTGTCCCTCAAATTTGGTCGATCAGATTTGGGATATCTGGTCAAGATTGATGGATCACATTCACCATGGTGACCTCATGCCAACACTCGCATCTATTTACCGACAGCTGAAATACGCATTCTCAATATCATTTGCATAGTTGTTTAAGATTTAGCCAGTACATATGAAAAAAAGAAAAGGATTAGCCCCAACCGGTGGTAGACAAGCTACAGCTCAACTCGCACAATGCTTAATGACGTTGTTGTAACATTTTTTCCTTCAGGACAATAAAAAAAATCAGATAGGTTTTGATGATTTTGCCTCTGATAAGTGAAAATCGATCCTGTCTCTCCTCGGAAGTTGATGAGACAAATAGAGGAGCCCCGAACCATATAAAACTATAACTCCTTTATCAAACACTTTCAATGAGCTTTTATCTTCTTTTTTACCGGGTCGGTATTCAATGAAAAGTGTCAGCTTTTCCACGGGGAGCAGAGTTACTGATCCCCCGATTCACCTGTCTTTGTAGTAGTATTACAACTGCAGGTGTAGCACATAGTCGCAGGTAAATAGAGAGTGTTTGCCAAGGGCATTGATTTGAGCATGGTCAGTTCTGTTCAATTATTGTCAAACCGCGGGGCAGTCAAAAGGAAACACGAACAGAATCTACTGCCAGTTGACAGCTTTGTGTAAACAGTGAAAGCGATGGTGCAGCAGGGTCACATGGTCCCGGTGGCACACCTATGAGGCCCTAGAGCGGCGCCAGACGCTCAGACTGCAGGTAGAGCAGAGGTCCTGATCAGGGGCAGGGCGCTGGCTCATGTGCTCGAGTACAGCACGGTTTCCCCGGTCTGTGGCAATCATGAATCGGCAAGAGCACTATTACTCACCTAACCATCTGTACAAGGAATCTTGCGCCTTCCAGAGACACCCCAACGAAGACTACTGCCAAAACCCTCCACCGTGTTTGTATATGAGTAGACAGACTCAGTCCGTCTACGCCTCGCCGTCATTGGGCGCACAGGACCAGCCAAATCTTACCGACATTACCTCTTATAACATGTCGACCCGGGATGATCTAGCAGGGCCTCATCTTCATCTTCCTCAGACTCCACAGACATCTCTACAGACCCTCGGGGGTTACGGAGACTCTCTTGACCTGTGCGGGGATCGGAACAGATACCATCTTCCATTCCCGTGGATGAAGTCAACTAAATCTCACTCACACGCCTGGAAAGGACAGTGGACAGGTAACTCAGCCTAGGCCTACTTTGGTCATTCATTTTTACAGGTTTACCAAATAACTTTTATTAATACGAAAGTAGGCCCTAATGTCAAATTCATCCGCACGATCTCCAAACTCTCAGGCGCTTAAATCCATAGCATTTGCAAGTAGATAATTATTATAGGCTAATATTTCTAATGATCTAAACTGTTACAGCAGTTATTTACTACAGTTTAGGATACACATGATGTCCAAAATCGCCCATAAGAAGAATGCAGCAGAAATTAAGAATGTTAGTTTTTGATTCTTTGCTTCACTCTAGTATAAATTCATTTGTATTGCATAATTAATTCATTACAGCTGCCTGATTATTTTTTATTAGCCTACAACTATTCACAGGATAATTTTGAGAACAATATATTGTTTGGCTACAGTTATTGAAAAAATAATTATGATTAAAATCAATAGGCTATAAAATAAAATGATAATAAAATATACATAATAATTGTAAAAAGTTTAATGACAACAAAATAATTTACCTTCTACGTCGAATTTAGCCTAGGCT
Source organism: Pimephales promelas (assembly GCF_988280905.1). Taxonomy (NCBI): domain Eukaryota; kingdom Metazoa; phylum Chordata; class Actinopteri; order Cypriniformes; family Leuciscidae; genus Pimephales; species Pimephales promelas. Next base: position 19,823,186 of record NC_142790.1, read on the forward strand.
ATATTATTGAACAAATATGTAGCCTATATAATATGGTTATTTTGGGATTAAAAATGATGACACAGATGTTAGCCTATACTTGACACTTGAAATGTCTCCAAAAGTGTGAAATTTGGACCAATGTAGAATTTTATTCTTGATTTATTTTGCTTTAAATAAATTAATTTTAAGACTAACTTTAATTCTTTAATTGGTATTTGATTAGAAAACGAATGAGAGGATATTATTGATGGAAATCCTAACAAAACAGCTGGTAATGTTACAAATATTTAGCGTTCAGATAGCCTAAATAATTATTTCAGAAAATGTTGATTCACGAGAGGCTGCTTAAAGCAATTCGACATAACGCTGTCAGAAAGATAACTTTTAAACTATTGGGTCTAGTCTTTAAAATCCTCAGAAGCACTTTACTAGCCTAAATGTCACTCATGTAGGCTACTTGTGTTTTAGGCCCTTACATGGTAGAGGCAGAGGAGAACAAACGCACGCGGACTGCTTACACCAGAGCGCAGCTGCTCGAGCTCGAGAAAGAGTTCCTCTTCAACAAGTACATCTCGCGCCCACGCCGCGTGGAGCTCGCGCTCACCCTCAGCCTCACAGAGAGACACATCAAGATCTGGTTCCAAAACCGACGCATGAAGTGGAAAAAGGAGGAGGACAAGAGGAGAGCCAGAGGAGTGGACCCCGAACAGGATTCCTCCATCACGTCCGGGGATTTGAAGGATGAGTCGTGTGTGGCCCCGGGAACTCTAGCGGGACCGCCTTCACCCCTGCACTCGCACGTATCTCCAGTTTCAAAAGACTCGTAAGAAATATGACTGTCCAAAAGAGACATCCGAGACTGTCTTCAATGCAATCTATCAGTCTGCCATCGATGATTGGAACTATAAGTGTGCAAATTGTGACTTTCCAATCCGTTCTCACAGTGACATTTGGTCAAATCCTGAATATTGGCAGTAGGGGGCGATCTCAGTTGCGCGAGAGACGAAGCTTCTATAGAGTCAATTTCGTGTTTTCTGTGCAGGTTAATCGAAATTCAGCACGCCATTGAAACACCAAATGTTAGGATAGGGCTATATTATTAGACATAGTCTAATAAAATTTGAATGGCTACTCATTTTTATAGCTAGATAGAAAATAAATAGTTTCTTAATTTAGGGAAATATACCTTTATCATTACAACATAATAATAACAATAATAATAATAATATTATGTAATAATACATAATAACATTTAGCCTATGCAGCTAGACCTACAAACCATGTAATAGCATGTGGGCAGTCATCAAGTGTTTTAATTTGGTGCTAACAAAATTAATAAAAGGGCAACCCCGTATGCCTACACTGCTGGGTTGTTTGAACCTAAATTTGGGTCAAATATGGACAAACTCAATTTAAACATTAAACTCAATGGTTGAGTTTGTCCATATTTGACCCAAAGATGGGTTAAACAACCCAGCATTATTTAGAGTGCACTCTAAACAATGCTGGGTTGTTTTAACCCAAAATTGGGTAAAATATGGACAAACAAATGTTGGGTTAAAAATGTAATTTAAATTTTTAATCCAATGTAGGCTACATTTTTAAATTATATTTTTGACCCAACATTTGGGTTTGTCCATATTTGACCCAAATTTGCGTTGAAATAGGCCAACCCAGCATTTTTAGAGTGTATGCTTAAAAGACCGCCAATTTAAAAAAAGAAATCACTATAGGGCTATACCCTGATACATCTGCAAGATGTCTGTTAAAGAGTGTTTCATCTGGAAAGCACATCTGAGAGACATCTTTAAGATGTCAGTTTTACCTATAAACATCTTAAAGACATTTTCTAAATCTATTTAAGTCAGGAAACGTCATAGTATTGCAGATGAGCAAACCCTCAAAAAAAAAAGTCCTCCAGACGTAAACGTAGGCCTACATCAGATAGACATCTCTGAGATGATGTTACATGAGAGTGCATCGAGAAAAAAGTGCATCGTGCTGCCATTATCATCACTTTATTTTATTATAGATTTACAAAGCACAAATAGGCTTAGGGTAGATCACAAATATATTATCTTATTGAGATAAGGGCCCTAAAACGTGGCTTATAAACGCCATAATATATTACTCAATTTATTTATACACTGCTTTTTTGAGGATTTTTTTATATTACACAAATTAAAACAATAGCCTATAGCTAGGCTACAATCAAGTAGAGAGAGGCAGTCAAACTTTTGTAAAGTTAACTTGAGGTAGGCTACAGTTTGGTTTGAATGTCAGATAGGACAATATTGTGTAACCTGAGGCTACAGATTTTTTTAACCTCTTCGATCGCGAGCTCCCGCTCCGCTGCACAATCATTCTCCAGGCGTTCAGACAGTCGGCGCATAATATCCGCTTTGTTGTTGAGACGGGCGCATATGACGAAAGGAAAGCCAAAGCGTTCCCTGTACTCCGAGTTTAGACGGTGCATGAGCAGAATCTCTGCGGAATCCAGTGCGGTCATACCGGCTTGACCCTGCTCTTCTCGAGACTCGCGTGTTAGTGTCCCGCTCTGGAGATCTCGGCCCGCCAAATCAGGATGACACCGCAAAATGCCCACTTTACCTGAACACATGTAATGTACTTTTATTGTATATAAACCAGTAAATAAATTATTGTGTTTAAAACTTAAGAAAACGTGATACCAAATGTTGTTAAGTTGATAAAGCAGAAAAAATAGCATACCCGAGTCTGACAGGCTGTCAATGAATTCCGTTATGTGAGCCTCGATGTCTGTTAGATCTTTGAAAGGCCGATTGGACCATATTGCTGCAGAAATGATGGGGCATTTCTCAACCACATTACCGAATAGTTCCACAAATTCTTCATACGTGAGAGCATTTACAGCCCTTATATCCATAGCTCCGGCGCGTGTCCTCTACAAACTGTAGCCTACTGGAAATGGCTAAAGCCAATATTGGACGAGGTCATTGTCCGTTGGGGCAAGTACCCTAGCTTTCCCATTTAATATCAGTTAATTTTATTCGTAATGTAGCGCAATGCGGAGGATGCCAAAAATACCAATACCCCGGTTAACATTTTTGACCTTCTGTCTATGTTGGAGTAGGCTAATTTTAAGCCAGTGTGTTCAAAATGTGATTCAAACTAGTTACAAGTGTCTGCTATCACATGACATAACTATTATATTTGCAACACAAACAGAAAATGCATGGTTTAGTTTCAAACACGAGGAGTGAAATGTTACAATTCACCCCATTAGTTGTAACATACCCCTGGGGTGAGATTATGAGATCCACCGGGGTGATGTAACAATGCAAGGATTTTGAAGAAGAAAAAAAAAGATTTTGAAGCTTTTTGTTCAATACTGACTTTTCATTATAGCTAACTGATGTGTGTGTCTCTCTCTCTGTGTGTGTGTGTGTGTGTGTCACTCTTAGTCATAGTAATTGATAATTATACGTTTAACTTAAATTAAAAAAATTGTTTGTGTGTAGTCTTGTTTGTTACTGGATACGCACTTTTTCCGAGCCCGCACAGGATGGAGGAGCCTCGAGTCTCGCTGCATCCTGCGGTGGATATCCAACCCGGCCCCATCCAAGTGTGACGTCAGAAGATACCACGCCCATGCCCAAATTGGACACATTCTCGTTAACGTTTAAAAACAGGAAGAACTATCGAGAAGAGAGGACTAGAAGACGAAGGTAACTGCGAAACAAAATGCACAAAACACACTTGCGGTTTTAGTACACTGTTTAACACGCCCAGCGGCGTCACGTCACGAAAGTGCGGACTAGTCTGCAGTGCACCATGTCGCCCTCTTCTGTAGGTCTATGAAATAAACACTTTCAAAGTCAACGCATTCCATAACGGAGCAATTCCACGAGGGTCCTCATCATCGGTGCTCGCTCGGGCGCTAACTGAGGTTACAAAGAAATATGAGACAAAAATGAACAATTTGTTTTATTTGTTTTTATTTGCTCTGTTGCATCTTACTTAAACCTTACACATAATCATTTTTCAACTCCAGCATAAAAATAACAATTATCCCTTTTCAATTATTATATCCACTCATTCACTGTCTCAGTGCTCTCGAAAGCTAGGCTTAACAATGATTACATTACAATTAATACTTTATCACTTTAAGCAATGGAACTGAAAAAGTTAATTTTGTTTATAGAAATCTGCAAAATTGTCCAAATCAAATTTGTGTTACAAGAGATTATAAGCATACCTACTGTAAGCATATTAGACTATTTTTACATGATAAATAATATTAAATGAAATTATTAAGCCATAAATGTTTTAAAGGTTGAATAAATAGATTTTTTCTTACAAAAATAGAGCAATTTATTTATTTATTAGTCAGCAAATGCAGCAAAAATAACATAATACTGTCCAGATCTGTTACTCAAACAGCAACTTTTATCATCCTTCATTATGGTACAGAAGCAGGTTAGATTCTAAATTTCTATTTTAAATTTGGAAGATTTGTTATAGCTTGCGGAACAAAACAACATTCAAATAGTATTTTTAACATTGTTTACACCCATAAAAAATAACAAATTAACATCTGATAGCCGAATCAGGGTTAACAGGCCTTAATCTAAAATTATTAAACATATTTTTGGCGGTACAATAAATGTTACATAACAATTCCTTCCACAATTTCTCTTGAAACTGAAAATGCTATGTGTAAGTGGTATTGGAAGCACAAAATATGCATTAGTTTTCCCAATGCCAGACATAATCAAGGCTTAAACTCATTCAAACAAGAGGTTCAGTTCGGACTACTCCAGGACTGTCCACAGATTTGTCTTCATCTGAATTCTCAGTGTTGGACTGGAAGGCATCCTGTTTGTTCTCCATCAATGTAGCATCAGGGGTCATCGGTGCATTCTGGTATGTTACTTCAATGTGGCAGGATCCTCCAAAATTGTAATATAGCTGTAGACAGATATCACAGTAAATATCCGCCAGCAATGTTACCATATTTTAAATATAACTTCTAATATATAAATTAATAAAGAGAGAGTCACCCTCTCTTCCAAAGCAGCCAGCTCTTTTTCCATGAAAGCCACAAGCTTTGAGAAACAAGGTCGATCTGCAGGATCCAGTGTCCAGCAGCGACACATAACGCTGTATCTAAATAAACACAAACACCAGACTATAATAAGTACTGCATAAGAAATGTTATGTTAATTTTGTATATATATATATGCGCACACACATACATATATATACAGGATATATCAATTAGATTTTGATTTTGATTAAAAATACTTACATAGATTCTGCTGCATAATAGGGTTGCTCCATTTGATATCCACTTTCAATCATTCTGTAGAATGAGCTATTCACAGTTATACCAGGATATGGGGTGACTCCTAATAGACATGAATAGTGAGTAAAAATAACAAAACTCTGTGTTCTTTTAGTCAGGAATGATTTCTAGAAATGTTCTTGTTTAAAAGTTAAGCTGTTTTGACAGCAAAGAGAGACACCTAGAGAAAAGATTTCCCATAGAAGAATGCCATAGGCCCAGACGTCGCTCTGCATAGTGTACAGCCCTTTGAAAATACTCTCAGGAGCCATCCACTTCACGGGCAAACGCACCTGCAAAAATAGCATGTAAACAATTACAAGTCAACTAAATGAAGACCAGTATCATATATGCACCCAAAATACCTACATTTCCTCTTACGACGTAGTTGGAATCATATTCAATGTCTCTGGCAAGGCCAAAGTCGCCAATCTTCACTTGCCTGCCATGTGTCACCAAAACATTTCTGGCTGCCAAGTCCCTATGGATACACTGTAGGCAGAATATTGTTTGCAAAAGCCTTGCATTGACTATACAACGATATGAGAAAACAAATCAAGATTAACCATTAAATAGTGGGAGGGAGGGGGGATGGGGGAAATAAGAAAGGTGTCAGTTTCATTTCTGAAATAGGAGGAAGTAAAAGTTTCTGGATCAGAAAGATAAGCTCACATTTTTAGAGGACAGGAACTCCATGCCCTTTGCAACTTGAAAAGAGAAACTCAGGAGGTCATCATAGGTGAGACTCTGAAGTTCCTCTTCTTGAAGTTTGTCTTCACATTCAAGCATTTCTTTACAGAATTGACATAAAACAATTTAGTTATTGTATTAATTATTCTTAGTTAGTTGGTTACAAATAACAAACAAAATGATCATATTGACATTCTGCAATCAAGTTTTGCTTTAAGCCCCTATTGCGCTTTTTTGAACATTGCCTTTCATGCAATGTGTAGTATAGCTGTTTGAGAATATAAAAAGGTCCTACATAGGATTGTTACGAATTTGCATAATGGTCTGCATTGGCAGCCCACAAACAGCATGACTCCCCCTAGTTGTAGCTGAGAACTTAGAGAGACTGAATTCTTTATCGAACAGTTTCAGACTGTGGGAAAAGAGGTGATGCTGCGTTGTATATTATGAGAAAATTAAAGTGTTTTTTTTTTAACCTTGGATGCATGTAAGCCTATTGTAGGAAACCTAAAAAACAAGATTAGGAACCTTTAAAATACCATAATAGGGGCACGTTAATTCTATGAATTGATGTTTTATGCAAACATGCATGCATGGTTTAATAAATGAAACAAGTTAATATGAAATCTTATTTTTGCATGTAAACCTATTGTAGGAGACCTAAAAAACAAGATTAGGAACCTTTAAAATACTGTAATAGGGGCAAATTAATTATATGAATTGATGTTTTATGAAAACATGCATGCACTGTTAATATGTTAATAAAGTTAATATGAATTAATACAATTAGTAGGTAATAAAGTCAATCATCAAAGTCAAAGTCATTAGTCAATAAAAACATGAGTTGTCAATTTTTTTAAAGTAATAAAAGTTGCATAATTCACTTGTTTTAAAACCTCTCAAATTTCCCTTTTTTCCACATACCCTCAACAGTAGACACTGAGCTGATGCTGGGACTGAGGAGCGCCTCGATCTCCTGTCCTTTGCTTGTAAGAGCCATGTGCGGGCATGGGTTGTTATCAGGCTCGTACTCACTGAGGAGAAACGGCAAGGAGAGAGAAGCACATGGTCTTTTACAGTAACTGCATGACAGTTTATTCAGTTATGTACACCCTTAGATTTACGGTTCCCCTTCTGCACACAATATTCATTTCCCTCTGTTCCACACGGGGCTTTATTTTTTCTTTTCTTTTTTTTTTTTTTTTTTTTTTTTGCTTTGTCTAAAAGGCCACTAATGTAATTCACTTTTTAGTGGACTCTCATGCAAACCTGGAGTTTCTCTTCTGCTGGTAGTTGTGGTAGAGGCCCCTGAATCTGTCCCTGTTGAAAGCGTCTGTCAGATATTTGTGAAAACGTTCCCTGTTGCTCTTCAGGTAGTTCAAGAGATCTCCGTTACAGCAATATTGGAATATCAGGTAAATAGGACCTGCAAAATAAAAATAAAAATATTGTTGGTTTAACTTAAAAAAAACAAGTAACCTGGTTGCCTTAAAATTTTAAGTTCATTGAAATGGAAAAAATGAGTTAATACAATGAAGGAGATTAATTTAATCACCAGAAACTCAAAATATTAAGTTATCTGAACTATACATAAATTACCGGTAAGTTGATTTGACAAAAGAAAAAATGTTGTGATTACAAATCATGAAAATATTTTTTTTTACACACTAGTATTGATTTGAGTTCAAGTCACCATGAAATCAAAATGGACACATCTTATTTTTTCATGTAATATTACAGTATTTATAAATATACATATTTTTTTTTATAAAGTTATGTTCCCTCGTAATCTTTAATAAAAATAACTTTCCCTGGTAAAACTGATGGTGGTTGAGGAGAGACGCCAAAATGATTGTAAAGCACTTTGGTAGTACAAAGTTTTAAATAAATGCCTCGTTCATTCATTCCTCATGCAGCGATATCTCTTTTCTTCTCTGATGACGTGTTGACTGGTGTGAGGCCAGCATAACCTTTCACTCACATGACATCACAGCGATAGCAAACCACAACCATCCAATCAATTCCCAATGGACCAAAACAAGTCCTACATTTGTTCTTGTTTGAGAAGCCGTTTCACTCGGATAAGTATGTCACATTAGAGAAGAAAAGACTATAAAATTAATTTATTATGTGAGAAGAAAGAGAGTTTAGATTGCTGAGACATGGAAACTTGTCATGCAGGAGGTCAAACCTTCAACCGACCAATCAGAATCAAGTATTCAAGAGAGATTCAGAAACCCATGACTTCTCCAAACCTTACCTGTGCCTGTGCAAGCTCCGAGCAAGTTGACAATGTTTTCATGGTGTCCAATATGAGTAAGCATTTTCAGTTCAGACATCAGAGCTTCCTTCTCAATTGCCTGGTGCTTGTCTGTTTGATGCAAGTTAACAATACGAAGTACACATTTTACCAACATATTCCCAAAATGCCAATGGCGTACACAATTGATTGATTTCGTTTTGTAGAGATATTCATGGCAGTTTGGCCATTACGTACCCTTTAACATTTTTACTGCTACCTGAATGGAGACTCCCGGCTTGCTGATCCCATATGCTGTAGCCTGCACAACCATCCCAAAAGCACCAGATCCTAGCTCATTCCCTTTGGAAAGAACACAGAAGGAATTAGTAACACCTAATAAGTTATTTCTAGCAAGTCAAAAGAAGGTGGTTCCTGGTCTTTACCAAGCTCGAGATTTTCTCGTGGAAATTCCCATTTCAGATCATACTTAAACTCCTTGAAATCAATGTATATGTAGTCATTGTCGTTGGGTCCGACCATCTGAATCATCTGGATCTGACACTGGTAGGCAGGCTTCTGTGACAAAGGAGTGTATGTTTCAAGAGTTAAGATCCATGATTCTTGGTGTTTGTCATCAGAGACAGCACATTTACCTTAACTCTGATGAAGATGATTAAGGCAAAGATGACCACGAGGAGTATGAAGATGAGCAGAAAACAAATCACGTATTCAATGCGGAATGCTGAGGAAAAAGAGAGTGATAACCTGCGTATGAATAAAATCGGCAACATTTTAAGCCTGCGTCTGCTAACCAAACCGACTCTCAATGCTAACCATGTTTCTAACTAAAATGAGGATTGCTCTAACCAATTTCAGGAGTGTTCAATTTGCAGACTTACTCGTTTGCAGTAGTATTTGTTCACTGCAGCCAGTCCCTGCTCTGTTAGTGATGCAGCATTTAATAAGATGGTCCTCCCTGTTTGAGTGTGGTCTGGCAAAGTGAATTTTCTTCAGACAGAACTGATCTGAATCAATGAACTTGGGCTGGGCAACAGGCATCTCTTCCCACTCTTTAGGGTCAATACATCTGCGAAAATATTCATAGGTCAATTCGTTTGCAAACAATGGCGTGTTTCAGAAGAGAAATTGGTTATAAGTCATGTATATGTTAAAATAAGCCTACAAACAAATGACTTGTATTTCTTATGATGTCTTGATGACTTACTTAGCATGTGATGGGCAGATCTTCCAAGAGACAGTCACAGGTAGAGAGCTTTCAGTCTCACAAATGGTGAAGTTTGAGTCTTTGTGAATTGTAATTATAGGAATGTCTGCAAAATCATTGCATATTAATATACAATATAGTCAACATTTGAAGTGGATCAAAAAAATTAATCAAAGTTGTCCTAAGACAAGAATGGGTCTTGTTCAAAAATCATCCACTTCAAATGTTGACAACTGTATTTCACATTTAACATATCTTTTTTAAAACTGTTTGTGACCACTTACCTATAATGCAGAGAGACATGTTCCTCGTGACACTATATTCTTGAGTCATTAGTTTCATTTGATATTGGCCCGGTTCAGAGTTACACATCTCAAAAGTACTAAAGAGAGAATGAACAAAATAAGTCAACACAACAACACTCTAAAATGGATTAAAATGGACGGCATGAGGTAAATACCTATTAAAATCAAGGTGGTGGGTCTCTCTTCCCTGTATTTTGGTTTGATTTGGTGTAATCCAGTGACACTGGGCTTTTGGGAAGGAGAACACCAGAGCCTGGAAGCAAAAGCTTGCCTTATTTCGTGCTAGGATGCTGTTGTTCTCATTCAACTGCAATATGTCGATTTTGTCATTTTCTGTCAAGGAAGGATTGCCAATAGAGGAGGGGCAAAAATATCATTTTTATTATTGTTTTTTGCAAAATAAATTGTCTCAATTTATAGTAAAAAACTTCTGTATTACTCTATAATCACATTTATTCAAATAAAAAATGGCTTTTCTTACCAAGGACCTTGACATAGGTGTTCCCGGAGTGGCTGTTTTTAGATGTGCAGATGTACTCCCCACTATGCATCACATTAACTGATTCGATAAAGAAGTGCTCTGTCCAATCAAAAAAATATAATGATGGAATTCCCTTGACCTGAATTAAGGGCATACAATACAAGTCAAAGCATTAGCAAACTGAGCAGTGAAACAAGGATATTTCTTCATGGTTTCCATCCATATCTTACTACTGTGTTGTTGAAGTGCCATCTCAGTTCAGGGTTTATTTTAGAATTTATGGTGCAACGGAGTAGCAGAGACCGACCAGATTTCAGGAAAATCGTCTTTTGCCCATCCACTTTCGTATTAAGATCTGAAGGAAAACGAAATAATTTGTTAATGTATAAAATTAACATAAACTCTATGTTGTACATTTATATAATGAGGTCGCTGACACTATTTCAACAATGTCTTCTTGTCTCATGACCCACAGACCACAAAGATTGGAAAAAGTTTTGGGTCGGTTTGACTAAAAAACCAATACTTTTATTCAACAGGGATGCATTAAATTGATTAAAAGTAAAGACATTCATAATGTTACAAAATATTTCTATTTCAAATAAACACTGCTCTTTTTATTCATCAAATAATCGGGAAAATGATTCATTGCTCATAATAATAAAAAAAAAGAGCAGCAAATCATATTAGAATGATTTCTGAAGTATCATGTGACACTGAAGTAATGATGCTGAAAAATCAGATTTGCCATCACAGGAATAAATAAAAATGTAAAATACATTAAAATAGAAAACAGTTATTCTAAATTAACTATTGTAAAAAAAAACAAATGACGTACCGTAGTGATGGAGCTCAGTGCATTCTTCTCCCAGTGAATTACAGGCACAACACTTCATATTTGGAGTGTTAGGATAATAATCATAACTCATCAAAATACTCTCCGTCTTATACCACTTATTTGTCATGCCCTCCTTTGGTTTTGTGCTAAATGGAAAACAATCAATCGAAATATTATATTAGTGATTCATTTAATAAATTCTCCCTACACGGAACCATCCCTTCAGAAGCAGTATCTAAAACAAAAGACTTTATATTACCTGTTACCATACCACCTGATGGTTGGTTTTGGGTTCCCCTCAGAAGTACACACTAATTGAGCTATATTGCTGCTCCCTTCTTTTGCAATAGCTTTGAGCACTGGAACTGATGGCCTTCCTATAGAGACAACAAAGAGACGTCTTAAATGAAACAACTCAAACAGGGTAAAGTGATGGATTAGATCAGATGCAAATAGATTTTTTATGTGTAATTTCTTACTTTGTTGTGATTGAATGACTGTAACACTATGATTGCCACATATTACAGTGTATATTTCATTTCCAAATCTCTCAGTGTTCTGTAATGGATCCACAGAGGAATTTATCCTGCAGAATGCAAAAGATTTCGATCAATTATTCATTTTTACATCAGGTGATGTGTTAGAGTTGCCTAATTTATTCAAACCTTCATTAAACAATCATCATCCACCCAACACAAACCTTTGGTAGCAGAGACATTTAAGCCCCTCTGGTTTGTTTAGTTGGCATCCACTATAAATTTCCACAGTTTGTCCTTCAGTGACGTTCAGTTTGATTGGGTCAGAACTCATCAAGTCAGTGTCGTCCAATGTGCATCTTACGGTCTGAAAACAAAAGACGTGTAGACTTAACAACCATCAATGCTGGAAAAAGAGCCTGACAGTAATGTAAAATCCAAAGCGCTGTGGTCATTACTGCAAAAATCATCAGTTCTGCTTTTATTTCTGCTTTGTAACTGCTTAAAAACCTGGATGAACATTGGTATAAATGCAAGATAAACGATCTAATGCCCTTTCTTACAGAAACGTGTTACAAATAATTACAATAAACCTATAGCTATTGCAGTTCATTACGCAAAAAGGGTATTCAAATGTTTAATTCTAATAAAATTTAACAATGAAATAATTCCAGATTTTATATGTGTGTTATTAAATGGATTTTTTACTAAACACAGTGAAATTTCATTAACAATTTACTACACTTTACAACAAGGTCTCGTTTAATAAGAAGGCCTATAACATTAAAAAATGTGCAATACATTTGTTGTATTGCACAACAACAATAATCTTTGGTGTTAGTTAATAAAAATCCAAATGTTCATTGTTTGTTCATGTTAGTCCAGTGCATTAACTAATGTTAATAAATGCAACTTTTTTTTTTTAAATGTTGAACTAATGCTGCAAGAATTGTTCAGTAGTTAACAACAAATGATTTTTTAAAATACATTTTTCCATCGTTTACCATCTTAACTACTCCTTAATAAAATAATGTAAAATCACATAAATAGCCAAAATTAAAACTGTGATGACATCATCATCTCTTATCTCCTTTTTCAAACCGTACCACTGAATGTTAATGGTCTTAAACAGAATGTTTAAGTCTTACAAAAATGTGCTTTGTTAATTTTTTTAAATAGGCTAAACGGAAAAGGCATTTGTGATCCTATAGCATATTCAAATAGCATGACGTTTACTGTTAAGGCAAAACTCGCGAGGGAATAGTTATCGATTGGCATCTCACTCAACCCTGCGGCATGTGTGGCCCAGGTAAAGCTAAAATATTCGGAAGGAGTCAGAAAACTGTGTGCAGAAAGCTGTTCCGAGCCAGTACGGAGCTGATCAGAATAACTTACCGATCCATCAGTGTCACATTGTGAACGAGTCTCAGTTGAAGCGTCCGTCATCGCGCTGCCTCGAGATCCCAAGTGCAGCACGAGCAACACTTCGGTGCGAGATAAGAACAAAACAAATGTGAGAGAAAAGAACTGAACATAATTCAATTGACTAGACCTTCAATTAAAGGAATAGATGTATGACAGAAATTAGACTAAATTAATCACACACGAATAATCCATTAAAATGCGCACTTCTTAACTCAAGCTAGCTAATAAATATACCGGTTCAGTGATAAAAATTTACTGAAAAAAATATTTTGTCCGACTTACCCACCAAAAGCCTCTTTCCTGGACGCATTGCGTGAATGCATAACAGTTTCTTCCTCGACCCTTGTGTGATCATGAAATAGGATGGACAGCGAACAGAGACGCAAAGACTTTCACTTCAGCATGACACAAAACATCCCTTCTTAATAAGGCTCAAAGGCATTCTCTTCAGCACATGACACACCAAACATCACTTTAGTGACGTTTAGCACTTCTTTAAATGCAGGTTGGGTATCACTTCCAGCAACTTAAAACAATAAGTCTTTTGGCAAGTAGATTGTTTATTATATTTCTGGTAGCCTATATTGGCCTTTTGAATTTGAGATTTTTTCTTTGACAGCAGCCTATTTGCAGCCTAATAATAATAAAAATAGATTAATGATAATAAAATGACTACTTAATTATAGTACAAATTATACAATAAATAGATAGATAGATAGAGAGAGAGAGAGAGAGAGAGAGCGAGAAAGAGAGAGAGAGAGAGAGAGAGAGAGAGAGAGAGAGAGAGAGAGAGAGAGAGAGAGAGAGAGAGAGAGAGAGAGAGAGAGAGAATCCTGAGGCTCCAAAACAGACTTTAATCAGACTAACAATAATCAGTCTCAGGAGGACACCGATTCCCTCACACAGAATCTGGCCCAACCAAATGATTAATGATCAAAAAGAAGGATACTTTGCTTATTTGAATAAAACACACACAAGTAAACTGCAATGTTATTTGGCCCTAAACAGAGATCGCACAACAGCAGAATACCTGAGCACAGTCAGAGATGACAAACTGAGGAAAAATATGAAAAAGTACAGACTGAGACAACAGCCTGGCTTTAAAGAAAGGATACAGACAAAGCTGAGAGAGCAGGTTATGTATGTAGTCAAGAGCTACACTTCTTAACCACCTGCCCAAAGGTGAATTTGGACACTTGCCCAAATTTGAAATTATTTAGGCTACTTGGTGAAAAAGAGACTGCAAGGCATTGTAAATTCGTGGGACAAAAATAGTACAAACATTTGTAAAAAAAAATAGGACAAAATCAAATTTGAATAATCCAGATTAAAACAACACATGTCCACACACACACACACTGTACTTCTGTTCTGTTTTTCTACGTTTGTTCATCACACAATTTGCTCTCCTTTGTTCATTTTTATTTTTCCTGCTCATATGCTTTGGCAGTACAATGTACAATTTGTCATGGCAACAAGGCTCATTTGAATTGAGTAACTAAACTGAATTGAAATGAATTGAGAGCAAAGTGCAAAGCAAAATTCTTTATTTTTTAAGCACTCAATCTTAGAGGACATTAACATTACAAATCTCTTAAGTATAACATTTAATTAAGCAGATGCAATAATAATTTAAATATAATTTATTGGGGGAAATAAGTTAATGAACAATGTTTGTATGAATTAATGATATTAGATAAATGTACTATTTAATTGGTTGTAAAATAATAATAATAAAACATGTCTGTATAAATTATTTAGGCCTAATCAAATCAAATTGATACAAATACCAAATTAATAGAATTTTTTTTCTATTTTTGAGAAGTGCAAAGTAAAATTCTCTACTTTAAACGCTCAAAATACAACATCAACACTCTGAAAGTATTAGGCTAAATGTCAATATATCAATTGTAAAATGTGCTTTATGATTTAAATTAATCCCCTGCTGACTCCTTATGTGAACTGCAGTCTGGTCGTACCCAGCATGCACAGCAAGAGCTATTAGCGCCTAGCTGAACAAGTGTAGACAGAAGACAACAACAACAGCATGATCTCAGCCAAACGCCAGGCTGATGGACTAGTAGGCCAGCTATGGACCCCGATAACGAGTATCAGTGCATGGCAACAAAAGTATGGCTCTTTATGACTAGTGATCTGGCTCGATGAGGAGGCTGATTTTATTGCTAAACGTCCAGTAAGGTGCCCGTTGTTTTTCAAGTGTTTTAGAATATACTGCTGCTAAACTTCGCTCTATGTGCAAGTCTCTTCCGGCGGGAGCAGCAGCAGCAGCGGTGCCATGAACAGTGGACTCCCAGCTTCAGCTGCTCCGCTCGGGGGTGTCGGAATACCGGGTGTGAAAGTAAAATTCTGTCGTTATTACGCGAAAGACAAGACGTGTTTTTACGGAGATGAATGCCAGTTTCTGCACGAGGACCCGTCCATGGCGAGCCTTTCTCTTCACGGCGGTAGTACAGGTGCTGGAGGAGGAGGAGGAGGAAGCCCCGTGTCTTTATCTCTGGCCGGTGGAGCAGTGACGGCGGGAGGATACGTGCTTGGAGGGAGTCCGGTCAGTGGCGCTCCTGCGAATGTTCCCAAAAAGAACGATTCTCTCGGTCCCGCGGGAACAGCTCTGGAGGGACAGCTGTTGTCCAGTAAGTTTGCACTGAGGCCTAGTGTATACTGCTCTGTGTTGTTGTTACTACACGGCGGCTTTTGTCTAAATCGATGCCGTGGATTTAGCCTGGGCCTACCTCTCGCGACCAAAACAACACGGGAAATTCAACATGTTACTCCACAGCGCGCTGGCTCTTTTCAACGAAAGACGAAAATACTTGAACAAATTTCGCAAAAGCGTTTAGTTAATGCTCTGTGCGGTTTTTGCTGGTTCCAAAATGGTTAAAAAATGAATAATTTTTCTAGTTTTTTTAAAAAAACTGGAAGGTATGGCAAGCCATTTGTACAATTATTGCTTTAAAACAAACCAGTGTTTCGTTATCTTGTAGTACTGCAGTAATCTAGTTTTTAATTACTGTTATTTTATCCGTTTCACAAGAAAATGGTCATTATAGACATTATACTACCAGGGGATTTCTGTTAGTTTTAAGTAGGAACTAGATTTTCATAGTTAACTGTTAGTCATTCATTCAAGCCATGAATAGTCAGGGGGGAGAAATGCTAAACCATAGTAATGAGCATTTATGCAATTATAATATAACAACCTTCTCTCTTATAAACAAAATTGAATGAAAATATATTTAAAATGTAGGAGTCGGACTCTGCAGTGAACCGGCCTCACACCCCCTTCCCTCATCAGGAAAAGTGAGTTTGAGAGTTGTTGCCAAAATAAATAAAATGCAAATCCTCATTACAAATAATTGCACGATTACACGATCGGGGTGTGCTTTTTAGTGGAATATGGTGTCAACTGGCCTGGTTGCAAAATGTATGACACAAAACAAACTAAATTTAATGTATGCTGCTGACACATCAGGACAGCACTCAAACCAAATTAGTGACAGTCGACAGACACTTCTGTTTCATAGACAGTTAACACTAATCATGGCATTTTGGAATCAACAACCATAAACAAGCAACATTGACAATAAATACAATTATTAGACTGGCACAGTAGCCGATTAAATGTGTGAAACAGACCGTAATTACTTTAAAATGTAACTATAATGCAGAATTACAGCAAATGTGCATAGTGGTTGCTGAGTTGGTAAATTTCAAAGATTGACCAATAATTCTGTAAAATAGCTGTTTTCTGAAATAAAGTTTTACAAAAAGTGGCAGAACAAAATCAGTCTTCAAAATCCTCTTCTTGTCAAATATTAGGGGGCAGCCCTAGTTTTAAGGGATAAATGTTAAATGGCTTGCCATAGGAATAAACCTGCCATTGTCCACATGCAAGATTGAAATATCTTGTAATAGCAAGCATTTTGTTTGCCAGTCTTTTGATGGCACTTTTTGATTTGCTTGTGTCTACATTTTTGAGTACATTTTAACAATAAATTAAGAAGTTATTTCCAGCGGCTTCTTAAAGCTTGTTTTTGCTCTTTTAGGAGAGCACAGTAATCGTTTTAAAGATGTAGTCTGTTGCTTTTTTTGGTTAAAAATTATCTAAAATACATATTTGAGAAAGTACAAATAGTACATATTTTAGAAAATATATAACCAGCCAGTGTTCAAAACTATTTGCTTGCCTTGGCTCGATTCAAAACGGTAAGCTTGAAATAATGTTTTTAATTCCAGTGGTTCTGGTGGATCTCTCTGGTAGTTTCGAGCATGTCTTTGCGTCATTGATTGCATCATATCTGTACACATAAAGAAGAAGTCTCGGCTTATCAATTTGATGGCGCATCCAGAAAGGTTCAAACGACAATCACCAGTGACTTTTTTCGGTGAAAATTATTATGTTGGTCATACTTCCAAAAAGAATAATCTGTGATTCTGAATGCCAGTATTGACACCAGCGCGGTGACTGACAGTCTCACACTCTCCTCAAACAGTGTCTTCATTCGCGCTGTGCCTTGTCGAGGGTGTTGAAGTACAACTTGCGTAAAGTTGATAATTCCGCGAATGACTGCAATTGCAGATTTCGAACAGAGATGGCGACAAAGAGGAAAAATGCCGGACTGCAGCTTTAACACTTAAAATATATGCAGAACCAACCAATATTTTAAATTATTTATTTAGTTTGTAAAAGGATTAAATAGGACTTTGAGTAAGATGTTGTAAACACAAAGGGATCACATACATGTTTTCTTTTATTGCAGTCCCTGGAATGGAGGGTGGTCCTCTGAATGATGCCAGTCTGACCAACTCATACTTCAGCAGCACTTTTATTGGAGTTAATGGGTTTGGAGGCCCAGCAGAGTCCAAATATTCTATGATGCAGGTAACTTAAACCACTAGTGACTGTGTGGTGATAGGAAATTATTATATGATGCTAGCTACTGGGTCTGTCAAATTGAGCACACCGTGGAGATTCATAATAGGACACTTCACATTTTGATGGTTGCTTGTGTTTTCAGAGAATGACCAGCAGTAGCAGCTCTCCAAGTCTGCTGAACGATGCCAAGAGCTTCAGCCCCAGCACACATGGTGTGATAAAAGTTGTTTGACATTTTTTTTTTGGCAATTAAGCTGTTGTGGTAAGATTTAAAAATCTGTTTTTTTTATCCATCCACTCCACTTTTTAGATCCAGTAAATTCCCCAACATCATCTCTCTTCAGTGATTTTGGTTCTTTGAGCATATCACAAAGGAGAAAAGTGAGTGTTTAATATGTCAATTATGCTGTTAATGTTGTGACTCGGTATTTTGTTGATGCAATAATCACCTGTATTTTTAACATCTTTTGAGAAGGCATAAGAAAATAAAATTTTTCCATGCTACTTTTATATTTTGGGTCAGACTACTCATGCAACAAATGACTTGTCAATTAGTAACTTTAAAAAATAGACAGTAGAAGTACTTGGATAATTATACACTCAGTTTCCACAGGAAAAAAAGGTTGTGTATTCAAATTCCTCAGCATTAACCTTCTATGGTATGCATTGGTTGTTTTTTAATGCAATGTTTAAGTATAAAGACCCAATTAGTATTAAAATATAAATATATATTATTGTGTAAAAGATGCTATTGTTATTTTAATCAATTATTTATTTTATTGAATTATTTTCATTATATTTTTTTATTTTAATCTATTTTTTTTATTTTTTTATTTAATTTTAAATAAATAACCTAAACCCAGTTTGAAAAACCGATTAGTAATGAGTCAGAAACCAGCATAATTATACAGGAGTTCCTAAAGATAGAAGTTGATTTATGAAAAATGTTTTGCATCGCACATCCCTAACTTGGGAAAAACTTTCTTGATGTTGTTGGAGTGAAACCATTACAGTTCTGTTTATATCTGTGGTTCTTTTTCAGGGTCCTAACCCCACAGCTAGTGAATTCGTCCCTAAAGGGGCCCCACGAATGGCCTCCATATCTCAGACAACCGTGCCAGCATTCGCTTCCCCCATCTTCCCTCATCCTGGCCTGAGCAGCTCCACGGCGGCTGCTCTTGCACCTGGTCAGTGACTCTACCAAAAAGTACCACCCAGTGTTTTTTCTTTTTTTTTTCTTTCTGTTTTTGTCTTGCTAAACACGTCTTATTTTACGCTTTGTATTTCAATTCGGTCTTTTAATGTATATGATCTTTTAGGTTAGGTTGCGGTCTCCTTGTGTGAATCAGTTTTTAATCAGGCTTTAATGTGTGGTTTCTTGGACAGGCATGTCCCTCTCTGCTGGGTCATCGCCTCTCCACTCCCCCAAAATCACCCCTCACACCTCCCCAGCCCCGCGGCGGCGCAGCCATACACCCAACCCCAACCCAGCCAATTACATGGTGCCCACCACTGCGTCTGACCCGGGAGGTGGAGCCCACGTAATTCAAAAGGAGACTGTAGGCGGGACAACCTATTTCTATACCGATAACACCCCTGCTCCCTTGGCTGGAATGGTATGGTCCACGTATATTGGGAGTTTGCTGTGCACTATTATTGTATTTTTATTGCTGTGCACCTGAATTGACTGATTTATTTATTTCTTTTCATTTTCAGGTATTCCCCACGTATCACATGTATCCACAAACGGCACCTCATGTGGCATACATGCAACCAAAAGCCAACGCGCCATCCTTCTTTATGGCTGATGAACTCCGACAGGTAATCCGCTGTTTCTGCCTTCATGTGTTAGCCAGTGTTGTCTAGAAGTTGTTGATTTGTTTTTTCACTTTTTCTATATTTGTCTTTTTTTTGAAGGAGCTGATTAACAGGCATTTGATAACGATGGCACAAATAGATCAGTCTGAGAACACTGGTAAGGATGTGGTTTGTCTTGTGTTGGCATGATCTGTTAACATCGTTTTTGTTTTAATGGACAACATAGAAACTGTTCAGTTATAATGTCTGTTTTGTGGTCCGCCCATCTGGATTCACCTGCCATCTGAGAAGAAAACCACATCCGTTGTCTGTCTGTCTTTATTTTGTTAGTTTTGAAAAGTATCTACATGGTTATCCACCTGTCATCCATATCCACATAAAATCCTTGTTTGTTTGTTTTTTTGCAGTAAGTGTGTACAGGTGTGTTGTATGTTGAAGTCACCTGTTCCATCTCTCCTTTAGGAGTGCCATCTGAGGTAGACAGTTACCACAGCCTCTTTCCCCTGGAACCCCTTCCCCCACCCAACCGTCTTCAGAAAACCAGCAATTTCAGTTACATCACTTCCTGTTACAAGGCAGTCAACAGCAAAGATGACCTGCCTTACTGCCTCAGGAGGATACATGGTGAGGCATTGCCCTAATTTCACTGCTCTGTACACTGATAATACATTGATAGTACATTGTTAACCAATTAAACGTAATTAAAATGAAAAAGTATCAAGACTTAATATATCGGAGAACCTAAACTCCGATATGTAAGTTTTACTAAGTACTCTCGTGTGACTTTGGAAATTACTTTTATGCATTCACAGGCTTCAGGCTGGTAAACACCAAGTGTATGATGCTGGTAGACATGTGGAAGAAGATTCAGCACTCCAATACTGTGACCCTCCGAGAGGTCTTCACCACCAAAGCGTTTGGAGACCACTGTATGAACAAGTTTGCTTTTTATATGACTGGGCATGTGCAAATCAAAACTATTGTGCAGAACAGCTTTTGGTTTCTCCACTTAATGTCAGTGAAGTTATGATCATTTTTTTATTTAAAAAATGCTTTAAAAATGCCATTCACCCATGCGTTGTCTTGATTGCACCTCTGCTGTGAGGTGTTTTTATTTGATGAATTAAAATTCACATCTATTCTGATGTTTCATAAAAAAGAAAAAGAAATCATTGGTAGTTTGACACAATTCTTACATTTATTGAACACGCATATTTATTCATGCAAATTAATTGTTTGTTAATAATAATTATTATACTTGGGAAAAATTATAAAAGATTTTTTAAAATGATATGAAACCATCTGTGCTTGAAACAAAATTGTCATTGATTGATTCTTTTAGAGACTTTTTATATATCAATCATGTCTGTCCTCCACAGCACTAGTGTTCTCCTATGACTTCCATGCGGGGGCGGAGACCATGTTCAGCAGGCACTTCAATGATCCGGCAGCAGATTCTTACTTTACAAAAAGAAAGTGGGGTGAGTTTTTTTTTTCCTTTTCTAGTTTTGCTCAGTTGTTTCTGTTTGTGTGTGTGAGGATACAGCCGTTATTTGCAGAGCATGTTAAATGTCTGGTGGCAGTTGCGTCTTTGTGAACATGTAGCGAGTAAAAGAGGAAGGAGTGGTTGAAACCGTTCCTTTCTCAGGTATGTTCAGTACTTGCAAGCTGAAGACTGGCAGAGGAAGCAAAACCCAGGTATGGCGTTTAGCTATAAACAGCTGCAGCACATACGGCTGCATTAGCTACAGTGCAGCCTCAAACCATAAAACGCGTGCTTATCAGGGTGTGTTAAACCAGTCACAACATCTAAAATATACACATATTTGTGTATATATTGATATAAAACATTTATCTGAAACCTTGGTGCTGAAAACGTTTTTTATTGCCCATGTTTAAGCTACCATACTATCACAGAGTTTAGACATTCATTTAATGTGTTGGGTGTTCGCATGTCAATTTAAGTATGCATTTATAATCAGTGTTGGGGAAAGTTACGTTTAAAAATAATACAATATTGCGTTAATCGCTAAAAAGTTACTAATTGCGTTACTTCATATAGACTTTAATTCGTAAATACTTTTGCAATACTTTTTCTCACCTTGGCTGGGCTTGTTTTCCCACACCTGTACTGTGGAGGGCTCAGCTTAAACTAATTTTACAATTGTGCTGCCATTCTGGATTGCAGAAGAATAGGATGGAGAAGTTTAGCACTCTTACTTCAGCAATAAAAAAAAATGTAATTAAATGCATATGTGATGTTTATCTATATTTAAAGGTATAGCGGAGGATCTTTCCGAATTTTAGAGAAGACCCGCCCTCTCCAATTTTTAAAAAAAATGCACATGCACAAACACAACACTCTTGCTCCCGAGAGGGAACGTCTATTACGCCTTGCACAATTATGTTGCAAATTCTAATCTAACACAAAAATATTCATAAAAAAGACAACATGTCAAATGCCCTTCCGTGTTTTATTTACTTATTATACTGATCGATTGAGTGACCGAGGACTCAAGACATGATATGTGCAACCCTGTATCACACGAAATACGTTCTGAGGAAACTATTTTGCAAATCGCAATTACTTTACATAGCAACATATAAGCAGTGCTATTACGTTGGTCCTTAACCTAATATCTCTCATTGTTAATACGTTATTTTTATACATAGTTGCATATGGAGAAGTAGCTTGTTGCATTTGTGTAATAATAAACACACAAGGTTTTAGAATATTAGCGTGATACCATTTACCATTTTGGTCAAAAGGCTACTTTATACAAATTCAGATGAATTGACTCGTGCCAGGGCTAGCATTGTAGCTTGCATTAACTTTTACTAGTGATTTTAAATGGATTTCTCCAAATAGCGTGACAAACTTTACCTGTCTGGTAGAATCTTCGCGACTGCGGCATCAGTGAGAAGCCCAACCTGTGCTTTTAGCGCACGCAAGCGTGTGATATTCATCCAAAATCCCTCTGGTCTTGTTTCTATATTCTGTGGCCTTTCTCTTCTTATCGTACACTTCGTAAACATGTTTTCTCTTTCGACCCTCAGCCATTTTCAAAGGAATGGCTGAAACCGTAACTCCGACATAATACACCTGAAAGTGAAAACTACATGGGGATGAGCACGTAGCCTACGACGGCCTTACGTAAACCAATCACCAGAATGATTGACACTTAGGTGGACCAATAGTATAGACTACCCACCCGGAAAAAGAAAATCCTCCGCTATACCTTTAAGTTATTGTTGCTCAGTTGTATGTATGGTTGATTTAAATGATCGAAAAACAGCTGCAAAGACATAATATATGTCCTAAGACATAAGACATTAATAAAGTGAGATTAAATGCGTAAAGTATATTTGTATTATTTAACATAATTATTACAGCTTTTCAACATATTCTGAGTTTGTTTCACTGTTTTTAACCCTTTTTAGGAACACTAAATCTGATTTGAAGTGAGATGAGTAAATGCATGGCACATTTAGTCTTGAAAGACAATAAGCATCATGTTTACACAGCGCGCACACAACGCCTCTGCATTTTCTTGGAACATGGAAACAGGAGAGGTGTCAGTCAATAAATGGAAAAACAAAGTAACTTGCGTTACTTATTTGAAAAAGTAACTTTTTCGATATTTTGTTGTAAATTATAATATTTTGTTGTAAATTTAAAATTAATGCATTACTCGTTTCTTGAAAAAAAAGTCACCTAATTTTGCATTGC
Source organism: Pimephales promelas (assembly GCF_988280905.1). Lineage (NCBI taxonomy): Eukaryota > Metazoa > Chordata > Actinopteri > Cypriniformes > Leuciscidae > Pimephales > Pimephales promelas. Next base: position 19,846,618 of record NC_142790.1, read on the forward strand.
TTGTAATGTGTTATCCCCAATACTTTTTATATATTTTTTTATTTATTTAAATTGTTTTTTGTTTTTTTTTTTGATTAGGGCAGCATGAGCTCCCTCCTCCACGGCAACATGCAGGCTTGTTACCGGAGTCTCTGATTTGGGCCTATATCGTCCAGCTGAGCTCGGCACTGCGCACCATTCACACAGCTGGGCTGGCCTGCAGGGTCATGGACCCTAGTAAGATCCTGATCACTGGAAAGACACGGTACATATTTCTCAATTAAACCAGAACTATATTCATGTAACTGGGTATCAGTTGATTGTGTTTGAAATTATTTTAAATCAGCAATGTTTGGGAGTTGTTTAGCAAATGTTTAAAGGATTTATTATGATAATATATTGTAGTGATTTTACTTTCTCCTATCCAAGGATGCTAAGTAATGTAGTGATTGGTACTCACGTCACCAATGATGTTGTGATTTTTGGATCACACGTCAGTTAAGGTGTGGTTATGAGTACATCAGATGACCACATTTGCCCTCTCTTAGTTTGGGGCATCAGTCAAGGTCTTTTACCTTGGTAGTAGAACACTCCCAACAGGAGGCTGTTCAATCATTTAGAATTATTGTAAAGTGGAGCGAGTTTATCTGCAAGATTGGTGAGAAAACTTGTAGATCCTCTTTTGTATTATCATCACAAGGAAGACACAAGTGTAAAGACAAAAAGATAAACAAAAATAACTTCCAGCTGACATTTATTCATTTAGCTGACTCTTTTATCCAAAGCGACTTACAAATGCTATATATGTCAGAGGTCGCACGCCTCTGGAGCAACTAGGGGTTAAGTGTCTTGCTCAGGGACACATTGGTGTCTCACAGTGGAGTCAAACCCGGGTCTCTCACACCAAAGGCATGTGTCCTATCCACTGTGCCATCACCACCCCTATCATGATCATTGTAGCCAATCACAGACAAATCTGATGAGCATGTGAGTACAATAGGCAATCAGAGGTGTTTTCGCTTACAAAGGATATGATTTCGCTCAACAGCGCTCAAAGTGTCACATTTTTAAAAATTTTACTACCGACCCTAACCCTGGTACCGAAATCGGTACTTTGACAACTCTAGTACTTCTACTCATAATATACAACATGGTCTCTGGAACGAGGTTTTGCAAAATTATATGTACATTCCACTTGATCGAGTGAGCAGTCTGATTGCTTCTTCCACTGCTTGTGGGTGACAATGCAGTGGGGAAAGGAGTCGCAATCTGTTTCAACAGCCTAGAACATGAAGATATGTGAGATGCTGATCTCCTGCAGCACCAAAGGGTCCTAAAATCTGGAACACGCAGACGAAGGTACCTTGAAGTGAAGGTTTGACCCACTGAGCATAACATTCCAATCCACGACTAGCATACCTTTGGCAATATTCTAAACAAATAGAGTTCAAACAAGATTGACGAAGATTAAAATGTCATGTATTCATTCATTTGTACACTAACAGCTGGAATTGTGTAAGATATTGCTTTACGAACAGTTGGCACTGAGAATACTTATTTCTCTGAATAAGTATGAATGGATTTGGATGAATCATTTTGGTTTCACTCACTGCTGCTGCTGCATCCGGAGGTCCTTAAGAATGTTTATGGTAGTCATAGGCCAACATCTAAATGGCCGAAGGGCAGACACTGTATGTGGACCATTGAGAAGTCTTGTCCTTCCCAGGCTTGGTACTAGATGTCGTCTTGCCCTCTAAGAGATGTCTGGCTGTTGTCTTAGCATCTTTATCTGATGGCTTTGGACAGTTTGTTTGTGTTAGTCCACCAAGGTCCAATCTAAATGTAGCCAACTTCTGTCCATTGTAACAGACACTGAGGGGCTTGCCCATAAACTTGGCCCTGGAATATTTTAGCGTTTTCTTTAGTGGGGCCAGCCAAAATCCGAACTACGGATTTTGAAGAAACAAAAACTCTTCTCGATAAGACTTCTGAAATTAAGGACAGTCAAACCACAGTTCGGTCAGTGTTCTGTGGGGCCCCTATTTTCTATCTATATATGAGAAGTTCACTTTTAGATTGTTTTTGCTGTTCCTTTATTACACTACCTGTTAATCTGCTTCTCTGTACAGAGATTGCACACATAAAAAGATGCAAACACAAACGTTGCTAAATGTCTGTTGATTCTCCGTAGGTTACGAGTCAACTGTGTAGGAATGTTTGATGTCTTAACATTTGACAATAGTCAGACCAACCACCTGGCGCTGATGCCCCAGTACCAGGTACTGTACATCTCCTTTACACCCAAACATAGTGTTATGCCCATCACATACATTTATTGACTGCGTATCTGTATTTAATCATGTTTTGTTACATAAACTATTTTGGGTCATTAAGATTTTTTTTGTTGTTATTGTTGAAAGACGTCTCTAAAAATATGGTAATATTGTTGTGCAATATGATCATAATTTAAAATAACTTTTCTTTTTAATATATTTTATATATGTTTTAGAATATAATTTATTCCTGTGATGGCAAAGCTGAATTGTCATTGTTGTGGAGTAAAAAAAAATTGTTTGTTCTGTGCTTGTCGTTTTTACACTTTGGGTCTAAACTCTTAGTTTCATCAGTTGCTGTTTCTCTTTGTGTCCATCAGCAAGCAGATCTTATTTCCCTGGGGAAGGTGGTGTTGGCCTTGGCTTGTAACTCTCTAGCTGGCATTCAGAGAGAGAATCTGCAGAAGGCCATGGAGCTGGTGTCAATCAACTACTCATCTGACCTCAAGAACCTCATTCTGTGGGCCTCTCTCTTTCTCACACACACACTTTTTTGCCTAAACTCTCTCAAAGTGGTTATATTGTGACGCATGGCAGTTTGTGGTTCTAATAATACTTGATTAATGTGCATGTAGTCATACATTCACACTTGTGGCCCCACATTCAAACTAATCACCATTAGTTTGAATGTGATTCAAACAATCACCAACTAAGCACCATTTTTTGTCATGTTTCAATATTTAGGTACCTGCTGTCAGAACAGAGCCGTCTGCGCAGCGTCAATGACATTATGCCCATGATTGGAGCACGATTTTACACTCAACTTGATGCCTCGCAAATGAGGAACGATGTCATTGAGGAGGACTTGGCAAAGGTACTCATACATGTCGGGTCGCGGTAGCACCAGTTTCAGAATGTTTTTTGGCATTTCTACTGCATAGGCAGCCAAGTTTTATTGAAAGCTCAATTTTTCAATGGTGAAATACCCTGTAATTTTATTTAATTTGGACTACACTAGTCATGCTGTATTTGTCAAACTTTGTATTTCTGTATTTCTCTCACTTTTTGATCTCGTCGCACGCAACTAGGCAGTGCAGGAAATGAAAAGAGACACCCTTTCAGATCTAGTTTGTTTAGTATGTGCCGATGTCAAACCAGAGATAGGCGGTGGTGTGATTGCAGAAAATATTTTGGACAGTTTTAGCTATTCTTTCTTCTGCTTTCCTCTAATTTATTTGTATCAGATGTGTGAAGACATTTCCGACCACCCTGCTACAAACTTGCACTGTTAAAGGGTTAGTTCACCCCAAAAATTTGCTTGATAAACTTAAGACTGAGCTACTGTAGTCACTTGGACTATTTTAACGATGTCTTTAATAACCAGTTTCGATCCCTTATAAAGACTAGTGATCCAGCTGGAGGAGTGATCCAGCTCTCAGATTTAATCAAAAATATCTTAATTTGTGTTCTGAAGATGAACAAAAGTTTTAGGGGTTGAACAACATTAGGGTGAGTAATTACTGACAGAATTTTAATTTTTGGGTGAACTATCCCTTTAACTAATTTTCTTCATGAGAATGGTCTTTTTCAAAAAGGTTTTTTTGTGTGAGAAAATGTGATGCTGAAAGAGGTTTAAATATGACCTGGTTTCCTCTCTAACTTCCCTTCTCATATTCTGTGAAGTCTCACTTGCACAATCTCAATATAACTTATTTTTTTGCTATTCAAATATGTTGAATTTTTATTTTGCAGGAGGTTCAAAATGGGCGATTGTTCCGCCTTCTGGCAAAACTGGGAACGATCAACGAGAGACCAGAGTAAGGGTTTTTTATTAACCTTTCTGAAATGGTGACCTTTTACAAAATGCTTCCAAAATGGTTTACTTTAACATTGAATTTTATTTTTTGTAGGTTCCAGAAGGACCCAACATGGTCTGAGACTGGTGACCGTTACCTGCTGAAGCTCTTCAGAGATCACCTGTTCCACCAGGTAACAGAGACAGGCACGCCCTGGATCGACCTCAGCCACATCGTGTCCTGTCTCAATAAGGTGAGCTTGTGTATTGGAGCTCATGTTATATGCTGGGTCAATGACTATATATCAATTTATTGAAAGTTACATTTAAAAATGCAATGTGTATATATTACTTTAATATACCTGCTGAACTGTTTTGTTTATTGTTGTTTTGGAGGGGGCAGGTGGCAAGTAAAAAATGTCAAGGAGATACAAATATATGGATATCAATAAATAAAAAAGCCTCATTAAAAGAAAAAAACAATCCTATATAATAGGGTACTATATAATATACTTGTAGGGGGTAGTTCACCCAAAAAAACAAACAAACCTGTCATCATTGACTCACCCTGAGTTTCTTTCTTCTTTTACACAAATATCTACACAAAAGATATTTGAAAGAATATGAGTAACCAGACAGTTGACGGTAGCCATTGACTTCCATAGTATTTTTTTCCAACTATTGAAGTCAGTGGGGCCACTCAATTGTTTAGTTTCCCATATTCTTTCAAATATTTTGTTTTCTGTTCAACAGAAGAAAGAAACTCGTACAGGTTTGGAACATGAAAATGTTTTTTTGGGGTGAATTATCCCTTTAGGTAGTTGGTCAATTTTTCTGTGGTAGAATCAACAGGGGGTGGTCATGAGATCATTTTATATATATATATATATATATATATATATATATATATATATATATATATCTCGTTAAAAAAACTAAACAAAAAAACGCAATGACAGAAAGGGAGGCCAATTTCATCTTTAGCGATTTGTCATCAAACAAACTGTTTATTAATTGAACAAGTAACATGTTTTCGTCGTTTATATATATATATATATATATATGTGTGTGTGTGTGTGTGTGTGTGTGTGTGTATGTATGTAATAATGATCTCATGACCCCCCCTGCATGTTTATTTTATAATTATTAATCAATATTTATGAATTAATAGTTCATGCTATTTGTAAAAATGATTTTTATTTGACGGTTAGACCGCATGACATTTTTAGAGCTATTTAATTTCAATAAAAAAAAACTTTTCTTGAAAATAATGTAAAGGTTTTTCAAAAGCAACATAAATACAGTCAGTACATTTCTTGTCACAATTGAAATTTTTCTTATTCTTCACCTTGGACCCTCTTATTTGTCTTTGACCTATAATTGTGGCATTTTACGGGAACCTTCACTTCACTATTCACTACTCTCAAACTACCTTTATTTCTTCTGTCAGTTGGATGCTGGAGTACCGGAGAAGATCAGCCTGGTGTCACGGGACGAGAAGAGCGTGCTTGTGGTGACTTACTCAGACCTGAAACGCTGCTTTGAGAGCACCTTTCAGGAACTGCAGGCCGCCACTAACGGACCCCTGTAACACCCATCCATCCCCACACGAGTGGGCAGGAACTGCCTGAAACCGAGCACATTGCACTACAGCCTGGAATCATAGGTGCAGAACGATGATCTCACAACCAGGGCAGAGCCAGCTGGTTGCTCACCTCCAGTCAGATACACTGTTCTGTCCACAGAAAGTTGTTTTCTAAAGCTTTTTTTTTTTTTAGTTTTCACAACAACAGCTGCAGAATTATGAACTGAACTGAGAGCTGTGATAATAATGGTGATGATTTTTTTTTTAGACTTGGGAACAATGTCAAAAAAAAATGAGTCTTTACTTCCTGCTTTTATTTGAATTTTTTTTCTCTTTTTTTTTTCTTCGGAGGATGCACTAAACATTTTAAGTTCCTTTTTAACTGATTGTGCGTGCGTGTCCCACAGGGTGCATTGAGGGCCGAGGCCTCACACATGAAATGGGTGTAAAACAGAGCGCTGTTTTCCCACATCATATACTCGCCCTTTTTTTTATTTTAATGAGGTACTACAAATTGGGACAGACCACTGGTCATGTGTGCAGGGTCCTCAACTCTGATAGGACAAACCACTGGGTTGGGCAAATTGATGAGACTGACCACTTATGAATGTGTGGCATTATTAACGTGCCACCACTCCTTCTCTGATGTAATGACTCCTTTAAAAGTCGGCCAAATTGGAGGCGGGAGGGGAGGTTACTGGTTGTGTTTCGTCGAGGGGGATTCACGGTGTTTGCTGGCGCTGACAAAGGGGTGCTCTCGCCTCTTGCTGTGTAAAATTGTTTATTTCAGAATTTTGCAACATCCTTTCATTTTGTGGATGCTTTTTGAAATCAGATTTTGAGAGGATGAATTTTTTTGTATTTTTTTTTTTTCGTGATAGGAACCAAAGAACTGGACCACGCTAGCAAGGGAAACCAGTTCTGTCTCTTTGTGGAATGTCCCTTTTGTACGTCTCTGTTGTGGAGCATTACAAGTTTCTGTCCTTTTCGTCATTCTTTTCCCTCATTCGTTCTCATTTTCCCGCTCTCCTTCAGTATTGGTTTGGATATAGTGAATATCATATTGTGTTGTTACCGTCATTCCCATTCCTCAAAAAGTTGTTGTACAGAGATGCATGATGGGATGTTTCTCACCTCACTTGGTCTCTGTGGACCAATCTCAGCAGGACGGTTGGGATTGTATTGGTTTCTCTTGGTTTTGTTTTTGTTTAGCTATTATTTGACGTTCAAATTATGTGACAAGATCCGGACAACAGTTTGGAATTCGCTCAGGATGATCCCTGACAGGAATATGCCAATGACTGAATGTGTCTGACCTGTCATTGGTGACTGCCCAATCCGTGAGTCAAGGAACAGGTGGGACTTGCAGCACAGATTTGGGTGTGCCACACTGGACTGAGAGGGTGCAGGATGCTGCAGGCAAAGGATGCTGTGAGTTCAATAATGTATTTTTTTTTTTAACTGATCAGTAGACTACTTGGTGAACGTGGTGCCAAGCCTATGTCCTCCTCTGATTCTCTCTCTCACACACGCACACGCCTACATGCACACCTACACTCACACCTACACACACACACACACACACACACACACACACACACACACACACACACACACACCTTTTACAGGCAATCTCATATCATGTACCCAGCCTCCAGTGGAACGCACTCCATACACATACACATTCACACATGAAATCCTCCTTCACCATCCCAGTACGTTTTATGCCCTTCTTGTTTATTGTCACATTTTTGCAATATTTGTGTGTACAGCAGTATTTTAATAAAGATTAATAAAAGATAACATTCTTTTTTTTTTTTTAAATGGCATGATTGTCTCTTGCATAGCTTATGCGAATAGATTAAGTCTGAGCAGGACTTTATTCCAGCTAAAGTGGGCCAGGTAAAATGGCTTTCTCTCTAGACCTCAATATGGCTGAAATAACATGCAAACGTTTATTGTTGTAATTAAGACCCCATTAATTAAATTGTTAAATATTTGACCTATAAGCCTTAATATGGTAAACATAAATAAGACATTTTAAGACTTTAAAAACTGCAAGAAAATTGACATGCTTCAGATTAATTCATTAATTAATTAAGTTAATTAATTCATTAAGTTTAATAATCCTTGAAAAATTATTCACTGACTATATAATTGTCACAGTCTTTGTCTGCGCCATTCTGTCTTCATCATCTTCACTACACTTCCCAGCATCCTCTTGTCTCCACACCTAAACTCACTCCCTCAAACATCCACCTGTTCATCGTCCTGATCATCTGTGTCACCTGTCGTCACCTTGTTAGTGTTCATTTGTATCTGTATTTAGTTCTCTCTGTTTCAGTCTGTGATTGTCGGTTCTTGATTATGTTTCATGGATAGTGTGTGTAATCTTCTGCCAGTCTTTCTTGTAACTGTTTGGAGTTTTTGAGTAAATATTTTGTATTGGAGCTTTACGTCAGCCTCAGCCTGTCTTCATTCCACACTACACCGTGACAGAAGAACCGATCAAACATGGATTTCCCTGCAGTAAGTCTAATGTGCCATGAGCAGGGAAACAGCTCTCTTGAGGAACACCTGGAGGTTTTCCTGGATTTGGTACCTCAAACCAGTTTCCCAGATGACTGCCTCTGCACGTTTCTATGTGTGGGACTGAACAACACCACTCTAGCGCATTTGTCTGGGGAACCACCTCAAGGAAGCTTTGCACAATTTGTGGAGTTGGTGCTGGTATCCTGCGGATCATCCTTCACTGTCGATGACGTCTCCAGCCCCACTCCAACGCCAGAGATCATCCATCCCGAGACCGCCCAGCCCGAGTCTCGTCCCGCTAAGAAATCCCAGCGAGAGCCTCGCCCCGCCAGAGCCTCGCCCCGCCGAGACCGCCCTGCCAGAGCCTCCAGGGCGCCCACCCCCCCACCCCATTGATGTTCTACGGTGTGAGGTCGCGCCTTTTTGAAGGGGGGCGTTCTGTCAGTCTTCATCTGCACCATGTTCATTGTGGAAGATACCAGCACCCACTCCACAAATTGTGCAAAGCTTCCTTGAGGTGGTTCCCCAGACAAATGCGCTAGAGTGGTGTTGTTCAGTCCCACACATAGAAACGTGCAGAGGCAGTCATCTGGGAAACTGGTTTGAGGTACCAAATCCAGGAAAACCTCCAGGTGTTCCTCAAGAGAGCTGTTTCCCTGCTCATGGCACATTAGACTTACTGCAGGGAAATCCATGTTTGGTCGGTTCTTCTGTCACGGTGTAGTGTGGAATGAAGACAGGCTGAGGCTGACGTAAAGCTCCAATACAAAATATTTACTCAAAAACTCCAAACAGGTACAAGGAAGACTGGCAGAAGATTACACACACTATCCATGAAACATAATCAAGAACCGACAATCACAGACTGAAACAGAGAGAACTAAATACAGATACAAATGAACACTAACAAGGTGACGACAGGTGACACAGATGATCAGGACGATGAACAGGTGGATGTTTGAGGGAGTGAGTTCAGGTGTGTAGACAAGAGGATGCTGGGAAGTGTAGTGAAGATGACGAAGACAGAATGGTGCAGACAAAGACTGTGACAATTATATAGTCAGTGAATAATTTTTCAAAGATTATTCAACTTTATTAATTAATTTGCTGAAGCATGTAGATTTTCTTGCAGTTTTTAAAGTCTTAAAATGTCTTAATGTTTACCATATTAAGGCTTGTAGGTCAAATATTTAACAATTTAATTAATAGGATCTTAAATACAACAATAAATGTTTGCATGTTATTTCAGCCATATTGAGGTCTAGAGAGAAAGCCATTTTACCTGGCCCACTTTAGCTGGAATAAAGTCCTGCTCGGATGTATTACAGTGGCTGCTTTCTGTCTAAGCAAAAGAAAGATTAAAGTATAATTTCTGCAATAATGTGTTTAATTACCCACCAAATTGGTAGCAAAAATGAAGATTATGCACAGGGGAAAATATTTAGACATACCTTGCTTAATTTGAAATGTCCTAAATACATGGAAGTGCTAAAAAATACAAAATAAATGTCATATAAAGGATAAAATATTACTTTCTAACACATGTTGAGACATTGTTACCACATTATTTTTTTTTGTTCAAATGTTTTGGCAGATAGAAGCTTATAATTCTAAGCGAAAAGTGTTTTTTTTTTAGAATTAGAAGTTTCTATCTGCATTTGACCCTTTCCAAAAATCCCCATTTACAAATTTGAGAGGATTTTGATATTGTATGCAAGAAGATTGGAGAAACGTATTTTTTTGCACCAAAAAAAACAACAAAAAAAAAAAAACGAAAGGGGTACCACTGTCGTTTTTTTTTTTTTTTTTGGGTCAAAATTTTGAGTTTCTCTGATCTTCTTGAAACTCTGGATTCTGATAGAGGGCCATGAGACTTAAACCGAAGTGCAAAAATGGAGGCTCTAGACCCTTCTGGAGCTGAGATATCGAAACTCAAAATTTCGACCCGAAAAAAAAAACCGACAGTGGTACCCCTTTTGTTTTTTGTTTTTTTGGTGTGAAAAAATAAGTTTCTCCAATCTTCTTGAAACTCTGGATTCTGATAAAGGACCATGGGACTTAGACCTGAGTGCAAAAATGAAGGCTCTAGACCTCTCCAGAGCTGAGATATTGAGTTGTTTATAATGGCATAAATGCTACGTGGGATCTCAATATCTCTATCTCAGCTCTGGAAGGGTCTAGAGCCTTCATTTTTGCACTCAGATCCAAGTCCCATGGCCCTCTATCAGAATCAAGAGTTTCAAGAAGATCAGCGGAACTCAAAATTTCGACCCCCCCCCCCCCCAAAAAAAAAACAAAAAAAAAACGACAGTGGTACCCCTTTCTTTTTTTTTTTTTCTTTTTTTTTTGCAAAAAAATTTTTCTCCAATCTTATTGAAACTCTGGATTCTGATAGAGGGGCATGGGACTTACACCTGAGTGCAAAAATTGAGGCTCTAGACCCCTCCAGAGCTGAGATATTGAGTTGTTTATAATGGCATAAATGTTAAGTGGGATCTCAATATCTCAGCTCTGGAAGGGTCTAGAGCCTCCTTTTTTGCACTCAGGTCTAAGTCCCATGGCCCTTTATCAGAATCCAGAGTTTCAAGAAGATCAGAGAAACTCAAAATTTCGACCCCCCCCCCAAAAAAAAAAAAATCGACAGTGGTACCCCTTTCGTTATTTTTTTGGTGCGAAAAAAAAGTTTCTCCAATCTTCTTGAAACTCTGGATTCTGATAGAGGGCCATGGGACTTAGACCTGAGTGCAGAAATGGAGGCTCTAGAGTCTAGACCCTTCCAGAGCTGAGATATTTATAATGGCATAAATGCTATGTGGGATCCCAATATCTCAGCTCTGGAATGGTCTAGAGCCTCCATTTTTGCACTCAGGTCTAAGTCCCATGGCCCTCTATCAGAATCCATAGTTTCAAGAAGATCAGAGAAACTCAAAATTTCGACCCAAAAAAAACCCCGACAGTGGTACCCCTTTTGTTTTTTGTTTTTTTGGTGTGAAAAAATAAGTTTCTCCAATCTTCTTGAAACTCTGGATTCTGATAGAGGACCATGGGACTTAGACCTGAGTGCCAAAATGAAGGCTCTAGACCTCTCCAGAGCTGAGATATTGAGTTGTTTATAATGGCATAAATGCTACGTGGGATCTCAATATCTCTATCTCAGCTCTGGAAGGGTCTAGAGCCTCCATTTTTGCACTCAGATCCAAGTCCCATGGCCCTCTATCAGAATCCAGAGTTTCAAGAAGATCAGCGGAACTCAAAATTTCGACCCCCCCCCCCCCCCCAAAAAAAAAACGACAGTGGTACCCCTTTCGTTTTTTTGTTGTTTTTTTTTTGCAAAATTTTTTTTCTCCAATCTTATTGAAACTCTGGATTCTGATAGAGGGCCATGGGACTTACACCTGAGTGCAAAAATGGAGGCTCTAGACCCCTCCAGAGCTGAGATATTGAGTTGTTTATAATGGCATAAATGTTATGTGGGATCTCAATATCTCAGCTCTGGAGAGGTCTAGAGCCTCCTTTTTTGCACTCAGGTCTAAGTCCCATGGCCCTCTATCAGAATCCAGAGTTTCAAGAAGATCAGAGAAACTCAAAATTTCGACCCCCCCCCCCCCCCCCCAAAAAAAAAAAAAAATCAACAGTGGTACCCCTTTCGTTATTTTTTTGGTGCGAAAAAAAAGTTTCTCCAATCTTCTTGAAACTCTGGATTCTGATAGAGGGCCATGGGACTTAGACCTGAGTGCAAAAATGGAGGCTCTAGACCTCTCCAGAGCTGAGACATTGAGTTACTTATAATGGCATAAATGCTACGTGGGATCTCAATATCTCAGCTCTGGAAGGGTCTAGAGCCTCCATTTTTGCACTCAGGTCCAAGTCCCATGTTCCTCTATCAGAATCCAGAGTTTCAGGAAGATCAGAGAAACTCAAAATTTTGACACCCCCCCCCCAAAAAAAAAACGACAGTGGTACGCCTTTTGTTTTTTTGTTTTGTTTTTTGGTGCGAAAAAATAAGTTTCTCCAATCTTCTTGAAACTGTGGATTCTGATGGAGGGCCTTGGGACTTAGACCTGAGTGCAAAAATGGAGTCTTTAGACCCTTCCAGAGCTGAGATATTAAGATATTTATAATTTCATAAATGCTACGTGGGATCTCAATATCTCAGCTCTGGAAGGGTCTAGAGCCTCCATTTTTGCACTCAGGTCTAAGTCCCATGGCCCTCTATCAGAATCCATAGTTTCAAGAAGATCAGAGAAACTCAAAATTTCGACCCAAAAAAACCCCGACAGTGGTAGGCTACCCCTTTTGTTTTTGTTTTTTTGGTGTGAAAAAATAAGTTTCTCCAATCTTCTTGAAACTCTGGATTCTGATAGAGGACCATGGGACTTAGACCTGAGTGCAAAAATGGAGGCTCTAGACCTCTCCAGAGCTGAGATATTGAGTTGTTTATAATGGCATAAATGCTTTGTGGGATCTCAATATTTCTATCTCAGCTCTGGAAGGGTCTAGAGCCTCCATTTTTGCACTCAGATCCAAGTCCCATGGCCCTCTATCAGAATCCAGAGTTTCAAGAAGATCAGAGGAACTCAAAATTTCGACCCCCCCCCCAAAAAAAAACGACAGTGGTACCCCTTTCGTTTTTTTTTTTGCGAAATTTTTTTTCTCCAATCTTATTGAAATTCTGGATTCTGATAGAGGGCCATGGGACTTACACCTGAGTGCAAAAATGGAGGCTCTAGACCCCTCCAGAGCTGAGATATTGAGTTGTTTATAATGTCATAAATGTTATGTGGGATCTCAATATCTCAGCTCTGGAAGGGTCTAGAGCCTCCATTTTTGCACTCAGGTCTAAGTCCCATGGCCCTCTATCAGAATCCATAGTTTCAAGAAGATCAGAGAAACACAAAATTTCGACCCAAAAAAAAACCAGACAGTGGTACCCCTTTTGTTTTTTGTTTTTTTGGTGTGAAAAAATAAGTTTCTCCAATCTTCTTGAAACTCTGGATTCTGATAGAGGACAATGGGACTTAGACCTGAGTGCAAAAATGGAGGCTCTAGACCCCTCCAGAGCTGAGATATTGAGTTGTTTATAATCGCATAAATGCTACGTGGGATCTCAATATCTATATCTCAGCTCTGGAAGGGTCTAGAGCCTCCATTTTTGCACTCAGATCCAAGTCCCATGGCCCTCTATCAGAATCCAGAGTTTCAAGAAGATCAGCGGAACTCAAAATTTCGACCCCCCCCCCCCCCCCCCAAAAAAAACGACAGTGTTACCCCTTTCGTTTTTTTGTTGGTTTTTTTTGCAAAAAAAATTTTCTCCAATCTTATTGAAACTCTGGATTCTGATAGAGGGCCATGGGACTTACACCTGAGTGCAAAAATTGAGGCTCTAGACCCCTCCAGAGCTGAGATATTGAGTTGTTTATAATGGCATAAATGTTAAGTGGGATCTCAATATCTCAGCTCTGGAAGGGTCTAGAGCCTCCATTTTTGCACTCAGGTCTAAGTCCCATGGCCCTCTATCAGAATCCAGAGTTTCAAGAAGATCAGAGAAACTCAAAATTTCGACCCCCCCCCCCCCCCCCCAAAAAAAAAAAAAAATCGACAGTGGTACCCCTTTCGTTATTTTTTTGGTGTGAAAAAAAAGTTTCTCCAATCTTCCCAAAACTCTGGATTCTGATAGAGGGCCATGGGACTTAGACCTGAGTGCAAAAATGGAGGCTCTAGACCCCTCCAGAGCTGAGACATTGAGTTACTTATAATGGCATAAATGCTACGTGGGATCTCAATATCTCAGCTCTGGAAGGGTCTAGAGCCTCCATTTTTGCACTCAGGTCTAAGTCCCATGGCCCTCTATCAGAATCCATAGTTTCAAGACGATCAGAGAAACTCAAAATTTCGACCCCAAAAAAACCCGACAGTGGTTGGCTACCCCTTTTGTTTTTTGTTTTTTTGGTGTGAAAAAATAAGTTTCTCCAATCTTCTTGAAACTCTGGATTCTGATAGAGGACCATGGGACTTAGACCTGAGTGCAAAAATGGAGGCTCTAGACCTCTCCAGGGCTGAGATATTGAGTTGTTTATAATGGCATAAATGCTATGTGGGATCTCAATATTTCTATCTCAGCTCTGGAAGGGTCTAGAGCCTCCATTTTTGCACTCAGATCCAAGTCTCATGGTCCTCTATCAGAATCCAGTGTTTCAAGAAGATCAGAGGAACTCAAAATTTCGACCCCCCCCCCCCCAAAAAAAAAACGACAGTGGTACCCCTTTCGTTTTTTTTTATTTTTTTGTTTTTTTTTTGCGAAAATTTTTTTCTCCAATCTTATTGAAACTCTGGAGTCTGATAGAGGGCCATGGGACTTACACCTGAGTGCAAAAATGGAGGCTCTAGACCCCTCCAGAGCTGAGATTTTGAGTTGTTTATAATGGCATAAATGCAAACTGGGATCTCAATACCTCAGCTCTGGAAGGGTCTAGAGCCTCCATTTTTGCACTCAGGTCTAAGTCCCATGGCCCTCTATCAGAATCCAGAGTTTCAAGAAGATCAGAGGAACTCAAAATTTCGACACCAAAAAAAAAAAAAACGACAGTGGTACCCCTTTCGTTATTTTTCGCTCTATACCCTTCCAGAGCTGAGATATTGAGATCCCACGTAGCATTTATGAAATTATAAATATCTCATTATCTCAGCTCTGGAAGGGTCTAAAGGCATTACTACCTAACAAGTCCCTTTTCAGATATTTATTTTGTTTTTTTTTTCCATTGTATAAATATCATATTATGAGGTACACAAACCAATGAACTTTGTTTTCTGTTTTGTTACTATGATTTTTATACAACTATGGTATCTTTCCATGATCTAGAATTTAATAAGTTTCCAAGTTTAAATGATATGAGCGACAGGTGCACTAAATCACAACCTAGAACAGTTTTCCCCTCTGTTTGCAATGCTTGCACAAAGGAGACGGGCAGCACAAGATCTCCTTTGGAGAAAACTGTTGATTTTATACTCGAAAAATTTAAGGATCACTACTTCAGAATGAATTGCATTGTTATCCCACCCCAAAACTTAAAAACAAAATAATAATATTAAATGCTAACAAATACTTAATTATATAACCTTTTATATACTAAAAATTTAATTTAATAAAACAAGCAAAATGTCATTTGTTTTGTCATATGACAGTTATGCACGAATACATTTATATTGCTAAATGCAGTGAAACATCTCAATTGTCAGTCACACGATGAATTAATGCATACATGAATTATTTAATTATATTTTATATTCTGACAACAATAAAAAAACATGAATAAATGAGTAAAAGAACAAATAAAAGTAACCATCACAATAAACAAATGCATATACAAATCAACACACGAAACAAAGCTTTATTCAAACTACAAGCATGTATTTACAGGCGCTGAACACCACATCCTAATGCTGACTCAACACTGCGGTTCCCATTCTGCGGCTTTATTCTGATGAATTCACCAGAGGGGACTGTGCCTTCGTCCCAGAGCTTGTTGCTAAGCTGCGCTTCACAATCTGAGGCAATAAGGGCAGATGGAGTGATAGAGGGACTCATAAGGGCAGATGGAGAGATGGAGGGTCTCGTAAGGGCAGGTTGAGCGACAGAGGGTCTCATCCATGGCACCACTTCCAGGATTCAGCTCTGGGCTCCTCATCCTCAGGGCTCACACCAGTCTGCAGACATTTCACATCCTACAAAAATACAAAAATATTACACAAAAGCAGTAATTTTAACAGCACAATGTCATTTGATTTATGTATTAAAAATAACCTTACTTTACATTTGAGTAAAATCCCTAAAACCTTTTTTTCCTCCAACAAATGCTGCCATCATCTTTCCTTGCAGGTCCTGCTCCTCCACAAAAGCTCTGCAGCAAACCTACAGAAATCAAGACTCGGAAAAGTATTGTAATTTCTCCGTTTGAAATTACAATCATTCAAATAAACTACAACTTAATATTGAATAGATTTTGTTATCCATTTCTGTACTATACTCACTCAAAGCCTTTGATGACAGCATTCAGCATCATGAGCCTCTCTCCACCGGATAAACACACGCGTGTTCTCCTGTCCCTGTAACATACAGACAGATTTACATTATTAGCTCAACACTACAAGCTCAACGCTACATTTACATGCTGAGGTTGATGTGTTAACTCACTTTTTACCCAACTTAAATGTTCCTCAATATATCAACACTAATAAGGGACAAATTAAATCATGGTTAGTTACTTTATAGATTTGTTTATTTGTCCAATGTAAAGAGTGTTGACAACAGTGAATTATCCTACATAATAGCACACATAACTTTACACTCAGATGTATTTTTCATTTTGTGATGTGCTCATCTGCAATACGTATACAATATTTTGCTTGATGTAAACAGACATTTTAAATAAGCATGTTTAAGATGTATGGTTATGTAAATCCACTTTAGAAATGTAGCTTTACGTGTACTTACTGGAGCTCCCCTGTTAACTAGCTGTACATAATAAAACGTGTTTACAGCAAAATCACAACTATACTATAGTGTCTAACTCCTTTACACCTTCAACAGTTTTTTGGGGGGTCGAAATTTTGAGTTTCTCTGATCTTCTTAAAACTCTCGATTCTGATAGAGGGCCATGGGACTTAGACCTGAGTGCTAAGGGGTACCACTGTCGTTTTTTTTCGGGCCAAATTTTTGAGTTTCGATATCTCAGCTCTGGAAGGGGCTAGAGCCTCCATTTTTGCACTCAGGTCTAAGTCTCATTGCCCTCTATCAGAATCCAGAGTTTTGGGAAGATTGGAGAAACTTAATTTTTCGCCCAAAAAAAAAAAAACGTAAGGGGTACCACTGTCGTTTTTTTTTTCGGGCCAAATTTTTGAGTTTCGATATCTCAGCTCTGGAAGGGGCTAGAGCCTCCATTTTTGCACTCAGGTCTAAGTCTCATGGCCCTCTATCTGAATCCAGAGTTTTGGGAAGATTGGAGAAACTTAATTTTTCGCCCCAAAAAAAAAAAACGTAAGGGGTACCACTGTCGTTTTTTTTTCGGGCCAAATTTTTGAGTTTCGATATCTCAGCTCTGGAAGGGGTTAGAGCCTCCATTTTTGCACTCAGGTCTAAGTCTCATGGCCCTCTATCAGAATCCAGAGTTTTGGGAAGATTGGAGAAATTTAATTTTTCACCCAAAAAAAAAAACGTAAGGGGTACCACTGTCGTTTTTTTTTTGGGCCAAATTTTTGAGTTTCGATATCTCAGCTCTGGAAGGGGCTAGAGCCTCCATTTTTGCACTCAGGTCTAAGTCTCATGGCCCTCTATCAGAATCCAGAGTTTTGGGAAGATTGGAGAAACGTATTTTTCGCCCAAAAAAAAAAAACGTAAGGGGTACCACTGTCGTTTTTTTTTTCGGACAGAATTTTTGAGTTTCGATATCTCAGCTCTGGAAGGGGCTAGAGCCTCCATTTTTGCACTCAGGTCTAAGTCTCATGGCCCTCTATCAGAATCCAGAGTTTTGGGAAGATTGGAGAAACTTAATTATTCGCCCAAAAAAAAAACCGTAAGGGGTACCACTGTCGTTTTTTTTTTCGGACAGAATTTTTGAGTTTCGATATCTCAGCTCTGGAAGGGGCTAGAGCCTCCATTTTTGCACTCAGGTCTAAGTCTCATGGCCCTCTATCAGAATCCAGAGTTTTGGGAAGATTGGAGAAACTTAATTTTTCGCCCCAAAAAAAAAAAACGTAAGGGGTACCACTGTAGTTTTTTTTTCGGGCCAAATTTTTGAGTTTCGATATCTCAGCTCTGGAAGGGGCTAGAGCCTCCATTTTTGCACTCAGGTCTAAGTATCATGGCCCTCTATCAGAATCCAGAGATTTGGGAAGATTGGAGAAACTTAATTTTTCGCCCAAAAAAAAAAAAACGTAAGGGGTACCACTGTCGTTTTTTTTTCGGGCCAAATTTTTGAGTTTCGATATCTCAGCTCTGGAAGGGGCTAGAGTCTCCATTTTTGCACTCAGGTCTAAGTCTCATGGCCTCCTATCAGAATCCAGAGTTTTGGGAAGATTGGAGAAACGTAATTTTTCGCCCCAAAAAAAAAAACGTAAGGGGTACCACTGTCGTTTTTTTTTCGGGCCAAATTTTTGAGTTTCGATATCTCAGCTCTGGAAGGGGTTAGAGCCTCCACTTTTGCACTCAGGTCTAAGTCTCATGGCCCTCTATCAGAATCCAGAGTTTTGGAAAGATTGGAGAAACTTAATTTTTCACCCAAAAAAAAAAACATAAGGGGTACCACTGTCGTTTTTTTTCGGGCCAAATTTTTGAGTTTCGATATCTCAGCTCTGGAAGGGGCTAGAGCCTCCATTTTTGCACTCAGGTCTAAGTCTCATGGCCTCCTATCAGAATCCAGAGTTTTGGGAAGATTGGAGAAACGTAATTTTTCGCCCAAAAAAAAAAAACGTAAGGGGTACCACTGTCGTTTTTTTTTCGGGCCAAATTTTTGAGTTTCGATATCTCAGCTCTGGAAGGGGCTAGAGCCTCCATTTTTGCACTCAGGTCTAAGTGTTATTGCCCTCTATCAGAATCCAGAGTTTTGGGAAGATTGGAGAAACTTAATTTTTCGCCCAAAAAAAAAAAAAAACGTAAGGGGTACCACTGTCGTTTTTTTTTCGGGCCAAATTTTTGAGTTTCGATATCTCAGCTCTGGAAGGGGCTAGAGCCTCCATTTTTGCACTCAGGTCTAAGTCTCACGGCCCTCTATCAGAACCCAGAGTTTTGGGAAGATTGGAGAAACTTGATTTTTCACCCAAAAAAAAAAAAAACGTAAGGGGTACCACTGTCGTTTTTTTTTTCGGACAGAATTTTTGAGTTTCGATATCTCAGCTCTGGAAGGGGTTAGAGCCTCCATTTTTGCACTCAGGTCTAAGTCTCATGGCCCTCTATCAGAATCCAGAGATTTGGGAAGATTGGAGAAACTTAATTTTTCGCCCAAAAAAAAAAACGTAAGGGGTACCACTGTCGTTTTTTTTTCGGGCCAAATTTTTGAGTTTCGATATCTCAGCTCTGGAAGGGGCTAGAGCCTCCATTTTTGCACTCAGGTCTAAGTCTTATTGCCCTCTATCAGAATCCAGAGTTTTGGGAAGATTGGAGAAACTTAATTTTTCGCCCAAAAAAAAAAAAAACGTAAGGGGTACCACTGTCGTTTTTTTTTCGGGCCAAATTTTTGAGTTTCGATATCTCAGCTCTGGAAGGGGTTAGAGCCTCCATTTTTGCACTCAGGTCTAAGTCTCACGGCCCTCTATCAGAATCCAGAGTTTTGGGAAGATTGGAGAAACTTAATTTTTCACCCAAAAAAAAAAAACGTAAGGGGTACCACTGTCGTTTTTTTTTCGGACAGAATTTTTGAGTTTCGATATCTCAGCTCTGGAAGGGGTTAGAGCCTCCATTTTTGCACTCAGGTCTAAGTCTCATGGCCCTCTATCAGAATCCAGAGATTTGGGAAGATTGGAGAAACTTAATTTTTCGCCCAAAAAAAAAAACGTAAGGGGTACCACTGTCGTTTTTTTTTCGGGCCAAATTTTTGAGTTTCGATATCTCAGCTCTGGAAGGGGCTAGAGCCTCCATTTTTGCACTCAGGTCTAAGTCTCATGGCCCTCTATCAGAATCCAGAGTTTTGGGAAGATTGGAGAAACTTAATTTTTCGCCCAAAAAAAAAACGTAAGGGGTACCACTGTCGTTTTTTTTCGGGCCAAATTTTTGAGTTTCGATATCTCAGCTCTGGAAGGGGCTAGAGCATCCATTTTTGCACTCAGGTCTAAGTCTCATGGCCCTCTATCAGAATCCAGAGTTTTGGGAAGATTGGAGAAACTTAATTTTTCACCCAAAAAAAAAAACGTAAGGGGTACCACTGTCGTTTTTTTTTCGGGCCAAATTTTTGAGTTTCGATATCTCAGCTCTGGAAGGGGCTAGAGCCTCCATTTTTGCACTCAGGTCTAAGTCTTATTGCCCTCTATCAGAATCCAGAGTTTTGGGAAGATTGGAGAAACTTAATTTTTCGCCCAAAAAAAAAAAAAAAACGTAAGGGGTACCACTGTCGTTTTTTTTTCGGGCCAAATTTTTGAGTTTCGATATCTCAGCTCTGGAAGGGGTTAGAGCCTCCATTTTTGCACTCAGGTCTAAGTCTCACGGCCCTCTATCAGAATCCAGAGTTTTGGGAAGATTGGAGAAACTTAATTTTTCACCCAAAAAAAAAAAACGTAAGGGGTACCACTGTCGTTTTTTTTTCGGACAGAATTTTTGAGTTTCGATATCTCAGCTCTGGAAGGGGTTAGAGCCTCCATTTTTGCACTCAGGTCTAAGTCTCATGGCCCTCTATCAGAATCCAGAGATTTGGGAAGATTGGAGAAACTTAATTTTTCGCCCAAAAAAAAAAAACGTAAGGGGTACCACTGTCGTTTTTTTTTCGGGCCAAATTTTTGAGTTTCGATATCTCAGCTCTGGAAGGGGCTAGAGCCTCCATTTTTGCACTCAGGTCTAAGTCTCATGGCCCTCTATCAGAATCCAGAGTTTTGGGAAGATTGGAGAAACTTAATTTTTCGCCCAAAAAAAAAACGTAAGGGGTACCACTGTCGTTTTTTTTCGGGCCAAATTTTTGAGTTTCGATATCTCAGCTCTGGAAGGGGCTAGAGCATCCATTTTTGCACTCAGGTCTAAGTCTCATGGCCCTCTATCAGAATCCAGAGTTTTGGGAAGATTGGAGAAACTTAATTTTTCGCCCAAAAAAAAAAAACGTAAGGGGTACCACTGTCGTTTTTTTTTCGGGCCAAATTTTTGAGTTTCGATATCTCAGCTCTGGAAGGGGCTAGAGCCTCCATTTTTGCACTCAGGTCTAAGTCTCATGGCCCTCTATCAGAATCCAGGGTTTTGGGAAGATTGGAGAAACTTTATTTTTCACCCAAAAAAAAAAAAACGTAAGGGGTACCACTGTCGTTTTTTTTTCGGGCCAAATTTTTGAGTTTCGATATCTCAGCTCTGGAAGGGGCTAGAGCCTCCATTTTTGCACTCAGGTCTAAGTCTCATGGCCCTCTATCAGAATCCAGAGTTTTGGGAAGATTGGAGAAACTTAATTTTTCACCCAAAAAAAAAAACGTAAGGGGTACCACTGTCGTTTTTTTTTTCGGGCCAAATTTTTGAGTTTCGATATCTCAGCTCTGGAAGGGGCTAGAGCCTCCATTTTTGCACTCAGGTCTAAGTCTCATGGCCCTCTATCAGAATCCAGAGTTTTGGGAAGATTGGAGAAACTTAATTTTTCACCCAAAAAAAAAAAACGTAAGGGGTACCACTGTCGTTTTTTTTTCGGACCAAATTTTTGAGTTTCGATATCTCAGCTCTGGAAGGGGCTAGAGCCTCCATTTTTGCACTCAGGTCTAAGTCTCATGGCCCTCTATCAGAATCCAGAGTTTTGGGAAGATTGGAGAAACTTAATTTTTCACCCAAAAAAAAAAAACGTAAGGGGTACCACTGTCGTTTTTTTTTCGGGCCAAATTTTTGAGTTTCGATATCTCAGCTCTGGAAGGGGCTAGAGCCTCCATTTTTGCACTCAGGTCTAAGTCTCATGGCCCTCTATCAGAATCCAGAGTTTTGGGAAGATTGGAGAAACTTAATTTTTCACCCAAAAAAAAAAGGTAAGGGGTACCACTGTCGTTTTTTTTTCGGGCCAAATTTTTGAGTTTCGATATCTCAGCTCTGGAAGGGGCTAGAGCCTCCATTTTTGCACTCAGGTCTAAGTCTCATGGCCCTCTATCAGAATCCAGAGTTTTGGGAAGATTGGAGAAACTTAATTTTTCACCCAAAAAAAAAAACGTAAGGGGTACCACTGTCGTTTTTTTTTCGGGCCAAATTTTTGAGTTTCGATATCTCAGCTCTGGAAGGGGCTAGAGCCTCCATTTTTGCACTCAGGTCTAAGTCTCATGGCCCTCTATCAGAATCCAGGGTTTTGGGAAGATTGGAGAAACTTAATTTTTCACCCAAAAAAAAAAAAACGTAAGGGGTACCACTGTCGTTTTTTTTTCGGGCCAAATTTTTGAGTTTCGATATCTCAGCTCTGGAAGGGGCTAGAGCCTCCATTTTTGCACTCAGGTCTAAGTCTCATGGCCCTCTATCAGAATCCAGAGTTTTGGGAAGATTGGAGAAACTTAATTTTTCACCCAAAAAAAAAAACGTAAGGGGTACCACTGTCGTTTTTTTTTCGGGCCAAATTTTTGAGTTTCGATATCTCAGCTCTGGAAGGGGCTAGAGCCTCCATTTTTGCACTCAGGTCTAAGTCTCATGGCCCTCTATCAGAATCCAGAGTTTTGGGAAGATTGGAGAAACTTAATTTTTCACCCAAAAAAAAAAAAACGTAAGGGGTACCACTGTCGTTTTTTTTTCTGACCAAATTTTTGAGTTTCGATATCTCAGCTCTGGAAGGGGCTAGAGCCTCCATTTTTGCACTCAGGTCTAAGTCTCATGGCCCTCTATCAGAATCCAGAGTTTTGGGAAGATTGGAGAAACTTAATTTTTCACCCAAAAAAAAAAAACGTAAGGGGTACCACTGTCGTTTTTTTTTCCGGCCAAATTTTTGAGTTTCGATATCTCAGCTCTGGAAGGGGCTAGAGCCTCCATTTTTGCACTCAGGTCTAAGTCTCATGGCCCTCTATCAGAATCCAGAGTTTTGGGAAGATTGGAGAAACTTAATTTTTCACCCAAAAAAAAAAAACGTAAGGGGTACCACTGTCGTTTTTTTTTCGGGCCAAATTTTTGAGTTTCGATATCTCAGCTCTGGAAGGGGCTAGAGCCTCCATTTTTGCACTCAGGTCTAAGTCTCATGGCCCTCTATCAGAATCCAGAGTTTTGGGAAGATTGGAGAAACTTAATTTTTCACCCAAAAAAAAAAACGTAAGGGGTACCACTGTCGTTTTTTTTTCGGGCCAAATTTTTGAGTTTCGATATCTCAGCTCTGGAAGGGGCTAGAGCCTCCATTTTTGCACTCAGGTCTAAGTCTCATGGCCCTCTATCAGAATCCAGAGTTTTGGGAAGATTGGAGAAACTTAATTTTTCGCCCAAAAAAAAAAACGTAAGGGGTACCACTGTCGTTTTTTTTTCGGGCCAAATTTTTGAGTTTCGATATCTCAGCTCTGGAAGGGGCTAGAGCCTCCATTTTTGCACTCAGGTCTAAGTCTCATGGCCCTCTATCAGAATCCAGAGTTTTGGGAAGATTGGAGAAACTTAATTTTTCACCCAAAAAAAAAAAACGTAAGGGGTACCACTGTCGTTTTTTTTTCGGACCAAATTTTTGAGTTTCGATATCTCAGCTCTGGAAGGGGCTAGAGCCTCCATTTTTGCACTCAGGTCTAAGTCTCATGGCCCTCTATCAGAATCCAGAGTTTTGGGAAGATTGGAGAAACTTAATTTTTCGCCCAAAAAAAAAAACGTAAGGGGTACCACTGTCGTTTTTTTTTCGGGCCAAATTTTTGAGTTTCGATATCTCAGCTCTGGAAGGGGCTAGAGCCTCCATTTTTGCACTCAGGTCTAAGTCTCATGGCCCTCTATCAGAATCCAGAGTTTTGGGAAGATTGGAGAAACTTAATTTTTCACCCAAAAAAAAAAAACGTAAGGGGTACCACTGTCGTTTTTTTTTTTCGGACCAAATTTTTGAGTTTCGATATCTCAGCTCTGGAAGGGGCTAGAGCCTCCATTTTTGCACTCAGGTCTAAGTCTCATGGCCCTCTATCAGAATCCAGAGTTTTGGGAAGATTGGAGAAACTTAATTTTTCGCCCAAAAAAAAAAAACGTAAGGGGTACCACTGTCGTTTTTTTTTCGGGCCAAATTTTTGAGTTTCGATATCTCAGCTCTGGAAGGGGCTAGAGCCTCCATTTTTGCACTCAGGTCTAAGTCTCATGGCCCTCTATCAGAATCCAGAGTTTTGGGAAGATTGGAGAAACTTAATTTTTCACCCAAAAAAAAAAACGTAAGGGGTACCACTGTCGTTTTTTTTTCGGGCCAAATTTTTGAGTTTCGATATCTCAGCTCTGGAAGGGGCTAGAGCCTCCATTTTTGCACTCAGGTCTAAGTCTCATGGCCCTCTATCAGAATCCAGAGTTTTGAGAAGATTGGAGAAACTTAATTTTTCGCCCAAAAAAAACAAAAACGTAAGGGGTACCACTGTCGTTTTTTTTTCGGGCCAAAATTTTGAGTTTCGATATCTCAGCTCTGGAAGGGGCTAGAGCCTCCATTTTTGCACTCAGGTCTAAGTCTCATGGCCCTCTATCAGAATCCAGAGTTTTGAGAAGATTGGAGAACTTTAATTTTTCGCCCAAAAAAAAAAACGTAAGGGGTACCACTGTCGTTTTTTTTTCGGACCAAATTTTTGAGTTTCGATATCTCAGCTCTGGAAGGGGCTAGAGCCTCCATTTTTGCACTCAGGTCTAAGTCTCATGGCCCTCTATCAGAATCCAGAGTTTTGGGAAGATTGGAGAAACTTAATTTTTCGCCCAAAAAAAAAAAACGTAAGGGGTACCACTGTCGTTTTTTTTTTTTCGGGCCAAATTTTTGAGTTTCGATATCTCAGCTCTGGAAGGGGCTAGAGCCTCCATTTTTGCACTCAGGTCTAAGTCTCATGGCCCTCTATCAGAATCCAGAGTTTTGGGAAGATTGGAGAAACTTAATTTTTCGCCCAAAAAAAAAAAAACGTAAGGGGTACCACTGTCGTTTTTTTTTCGGGCCAAATTTTTGAGTTTCGATATATCAGCTCTGGAAGGGGCTAGAGCCTCCATTTTTGCACTCAGGTCTAAGTCTCATGGCCCTCTATCAGAATCCAGAGTTTTGGGAAGATTGGAGAAACTTAATTTTTCACCCAAAAAAAAAAACGTAAGGGGTACCACTGTCGTTTTTTTTCGGAACCAAATTTTTGAGTTTCGATATCTCAGCTCTGGAAGGGGCTAGAGCCTCCATTTTTGCACTCAGGTCTAAGTCTCATGGCCCTCTATCAGAATCCAGAGTTTTGAGAAGATTGGAGAAACTTAATTTTTCGCCCAAAAAAAAAAAAACGTAAGGGGTACCACTGTCGTTTTTTTTTCGGGCCAAATTTTTGAGTTTCGATATCTCAGCTCTGGAAGGGGCTAGAGCCTCCATTTTTGCACTCAGGTCTAAGTCTCATGGCCCTCTATCAGAATCCAGAGTTTTGGGAAGATTGGAGAAAATTAATTTTTCGCCCAAAAAAAAAAACGTAAGGGGTACCACTGTCGTTTCTTTTTCGGACCAAATTTTTGAGTTTCGATATCTCAGCTCTGGAAGGGGCTAGAGCCTCCATTTTTGCACTCAGGTCTAAGTCTCATGGCCCTCTATCAGAATCCAGAGTTTTGGGAAGATTGGAGAAACTTAATTTTTCGCCCAAAAAAAAAAAACGTAAGGGGTACCACTGTCGTTTTTTTTTTTCGGGCCAAATTTTTGAGTTTCGATATCTCAGCTCTGGAAGGGGCTAGAGCCTCCATTTTTGCACTCAGGTCTAAGTCTCATGGCCCTCTATCAGAATCCAGAGTTTTGGGAAGATTGGAGAAACTTAATTTTTCGCCCAAAAAAAAAAAACGTAAGGGGTACCACTGTCGTTTTTTTTTCGGGCCAAATTTTTGAGTTTCGATATATCAGCTCTGGAAGGGGCTAGAGCCTCCATTTTTGCACTCAGGTCTAAGTCTCATGGCCCTCTATCAGAATCCAGAGTTTTGGGAAGATTGGAGAAACTTAATTTTTCACCCAAAAAAAAAAACGTAAGGGGTACCACTGTCGTTTTTTTTCGGAACCAAATTTTTGAGTTTCGATATCTCAGCTCTGGAAGGGGCTAGAGCCTCCATTTTTGCACTCAGGTCTAAGTCTCATGGCCCTCTATCAGAATCCAGAGTTTTAGGAAGATTGGAGAAACTTAATTTTTCGCCCAAAAAAAAAAAACGTAAGGGGTACCACTGTCGTTTTTTTTTCGGGCCAAATTTTTGAGTTTCGATATATCAGCTCTGGAAGGGGCTAGAGCCTCCATTTTTGCACTCAGGTCTAAGTCTCATGGCCCTCTATCAGAATCCAGAGTTTTGGGAAGATTGGAGAAACTTAATTTTTCGCCCAAAAAAAAAACGTAAGGGGTACCACTGTCGTTTTTTTTTCGGGCCAAATTTTTGAGTTTCGATATCTCAGCTCTGGAAGGGGCTAGAGCCTCCATTTTTGCACTCAGGTCTAAGTCTCATGGCCCTCTATCAGAATCCAGAGTTTTGAGAAGATTGGAGAAACTTAATTTTTCGCCCAAAAAAAAAAAACGTAAGGGGTACCACTGTCGTTTTTTTTTCGGGCCAAATTTTTGAGTTTCGATATCTCAGCTCTGGAAGGGGCTAGAGCCTCCATTTTTGCACTCAGGTCTAAGTCTCATGGCCCTCTATCAGAATCCAGAGTTTTGAGAAGATTGGAGAAACTTAATTTTTCGCCCAAAAAAAAAAACGTAAGGGGTACCACTGTCGTTTTTTTTTCGGACCAAATTTTTGAGTTTCGATATCTCAGCTCTGGAAGGGGCTAGAGCCTCCATTTTTGCACTCAGGTCTAAGTCTCATGGCCCTCTATCAGAATCCAGAGTTTTGGGAAGATTGGAGAAACTTAATTTTTCACCCAAAAAAAAAACGTAAGGGGTACCACTGTCGTTTTTTTTCGGAACCAAATTTTTGAGTTTCGATATCTCAGCTCTGGAAGGGGCTAGAGCCTCCATTTTTGCACTCAGGTCTAAGTCTCATGGCCCTCTATCAGAATCCAGAGTTTTGGGAAGATTGGAGAAACTTAATTTTTCGGCCAAAAAAAAAAAACGTAAGGGGTACCACTGTCGTTTTTTTTTCGGGCCAAATTTTTGAGTTTCGATATATCAGCTCTGGAAGGGGCTAGAGCCTCCATTTTTGCACTCAGGTCTAAGTCTCATGGCCCTCTATCAGAATCCAGAGTTTTGGGAAGATTGGAGAAACTTAATTTTTCACCCAAAAAAAAAAACGTAAGGGGTACCACTGTCGTTTTTTTTTCGGGCCAAATTTTTGAGTTTCGATATCTCAGCTCTGGAAGGGGCTAGAGCCTCCATTTTTGCACTCAGGTCTAAGTCTCATGGCCCTCTATCAGAATCCAGAGTTTTGGGAAGATTGGAGAAACTTAATTTTTCGCCCAAAAAAAAAAAACGTAAGGGGTACCACTGTCGTTTTTTTTCGGGCCAAATTTTTGAGTTTCGATATCTCAGCTCTGGAAGGGGCTAGAGCCTCCATTTTTGCACTCAGGTCTAAGTCTCATGGCCCTCTATCAGAATCCAGAGTTTTGGGAAGATTGGAGAAACTTAATTTTTCGCCCAAAAAAAAAAAACGTAAGGGGTACCACTGTCGTTTTTTTTTCGGGCCAAATTTTTGAGTTTCGATATCTCAGCTCTGGAAGGGGCTAGAGCCTCCATTTTTGCACTCAGGTCTAATTCTCATGGCCCTCTATCAGAATCCAGAGTTTTGGGAAGATTGGAGAAACTTAATTTTTCGCCCAAAAAAAAAAAACGTAAGGGGTACCACTGTCGTTTTTTTTTCGGGCCAAATTTTTGAGTTTCGATATCTCAGCTCTGGAAGGGGCTAGAGCCTCCATTTTTGCACTCAGGTCTAAGTCTCATGGTCCTCTATCAGAATCCAGAGTTTTGGGAAGATTGGAGAAACTTAATTTTTCACCCAAAAAAAAAAAACGTAAGGGGTACCACTGTCGTTTTTTTTTCGGGCCAAATTTTTGAGTTTCGATATCTCAGCTCTGGAAGGGGCTAGAGCCTCCATTTTTGCACTCAGGTCTAAGTCTCATGGCCCTCTATCAGAATCCAGAGTTTTGGGAAGATTGGAGAAACTTAATTTTTCGCCCAAAAAAAAAAAACGTAAGGGGTACCACTGTCGTTTTTTTTTCGGGCCAAATTTTTGAGTTTCGATATCTCAGCTCTGGAAGGGGCTAGAGCCTCCATTTTTGCACTCAGGTCTTATTCTCATGGCCCTCTATCAGAATCCAGAGTTTTGGGAAGATTGGAGAAACTTAATTTTTCGCCCAAAAAAAAAAACGTAAGGGGTACCAACTGTCGTTTTTTTTTCGGGCCAAATTTTTGAGTTTCGATATATCAGCTCTGGAAGGGGCTAGAGCCTCCATTTTTGCACTCAGGTCTAAGTCTCATGGCCCTCTATCAGAATCCAGAGTTTTGGGAAGATTGGAGAAACTTAATTTTTCACCCAAAAAAAAAAACGTAAGGGGTACCACTGTCGTTTTTTTTTCGGACCAAATTTTTGAGTTTCGATATCTCAGCTCTCGAAGGGGCTAGAGCCTCCATTTTTGCACTCAGGTCTAAGTCTCATGGCCCTCTATCAGAATCCAGAGTTTTGGGAAGATTGGAGAAACTTAATTTTTCGCCAAAAAAAAAAAACGTAAGGGGTACCACTGTCGTTTTTTTTTCGGGCCAAATTTTTGAGTTTCGATATCTCAGCTCTGGAAGGGGCTAGAGCCTCCATTTTTGCACTCAGGTCTAATTCTCATGGCCCTCTATCAGAATCCAGAGTTTTGGGAAGATTGGAGAAACTTAATTTTTCGCCCAAAAAAAAAAAACGTAAGGGGTACCACTGTCGTTTTTTTTTCGGGCCAAATTTTTGAGTTTCGATATCTCAGCTCTGGAAGGGGCTAGAACCTCCATTTTTGCACTCAGGTCTAAGTCTCATGGCCCTCTATCAGAATCCAGAGTTTTGGGAAAATTGGAGAAACTTAATTTTTCGCCCAAAAAAAAAAAAACGTAAGGGGTACCACTGTCGTTTTTTTTTCGGGCCAAATTTTTGAGTTTCGATATATCAGCTCTGGAAGGGGCTAGAGCCTCCATTTTTGCACTCAGGTCTAAGTCTCATGGCCCTCTATCAGAATCCAGAGTTTTGGGAAGATTGGAGAAACTTAATTTTTCACCCAAAAAAAAAAACGTAAGGGGTACCACTGTCGTTTTTTTTTCGGGCCAAATTTTTGAGTTTCGATATCTCAGCTCTGGAAGGGGCTAGAGCCTCCATTTTTGCACTCAGGTCTAAGTCTCATGGCCCTCTATCAGAATCCAGAGTTGTGGGAAGATTGGAGAAACTTAATTTTTCACCCAAAAAAAAAAACGTAAGGGGTACCACTGTCGTTTTTTTTTTCGGGCCAAATTTTTGAGTTTCGATATCTCAGCTCTGGAAGGGGCTAGAGCCTCCATTTTTGCACTCAGGTCTAAGTCTCATGGCCCTCTAAAAGAATCCAGAGTTTTGGGAAGATTGGAGAAACTTAATTTTTCACCCAAAAAAAAAAACGTAAGGGGTACCACTGTCGTTTTTTTTTCGGGCCAAATTTTTGAGTTTCGATATCTCAGCTCTGGAAGGGGCTAGAGCCTCCATTTTTGCACTCAGGTCTAAGTCTCATGGCCCTCTATCAGAATCCAGAGTTTTGGGAAGATTGGAGAAACTTAATTTTTCACCCAAAAAAAAAAAACGTAAGGGGTACCACTGTCGTTTTTTTTTCGGGCCAAATTTTTGAGTTTCGATATCTCAGCTCTGGAAGGGGCTAGAGCCTCCATTTTTGCACTCAGGTCTAAGTCTCATGGCCCTCTATCAGAATCCAGAGTTTTGGGAAGATTGGAGAAACTTAATTTTTCACCCAAAAAAAAAAACGTAAGGGGTACCACTGTCGTTTTTTTTTCGGGCCAAATTTTTGAGTTTCGATATCTCAGCTCTGGAAGGGGCTAGAGCCTCCATTTTTGCACTCAGGTCTAAGTCTCATGGCCCTCTATCAGAATCCAGAGTTTTGGGAAGATTGGAGAAACTTAATTTTTCACCCAAAAAAAAAAACGTAAGGGGTACCACTGTCGTTTTTTTTTCGGGCCAAATTTTTGAGTTTCGATATCTCAGCTCTGGAAGGGGCTAGAGCCTCCATTTTTGCACTCAGGTCTAAGTCTCATGGCCCTCTATCAGAATCCAGAGTTTTGGGAAGATTGGAGAAACTTAATTTTTCGCCCAAAAAAAAAAACGTAAGGGGTACCACTGTTGTTTTTTTTTCGGGCCAAATTTTTGAGTTTCGATATCTCAGCTCTGGAAGGGGCTAGAGCCTCCATTTTTGCACTCAGGTCTAAGTCTCATGGCCCTCTATCAGAATCCAGAGTTTTGGGAAGATTGGAGAAACTTAATTTTTCACCCAAAAAAAAAAAACGTAAGGGGTACCACTGTCGTTTTTTTTTTTCGGACCAAATTTTTGAGTTTCGATATCTCAGCTCTGGAAGGGGCTAGAGCCTCCATTTTTGCACTCAGGTCTAAGTCTCATGGCCCTCTATCAGAATCCAGAGTTTTGGGAAGATTGGAGAAACTTAATTTTTCGCCCAAAAAAAAAAACGTAAGGGGTACCACTGTCGTTTTTTTTTCGGGCCAAATTTTTGAGTTTCGATATCTCAGCTCTGGAAGGGGCTAGAGCCTCCATTTTTGCACTCAGGTCTAAGTCTCATGGCCCTCTATCAGAATCCAGAGTTTTGGGAAGATTGGAGAAACTTAATTTTTCACCCAAAAAAAAAAACGTAAGGGGTACCACTGTCGTTTTTTTTTCGGGCCAAATTTTTGAGTTTCGATATCTCAGCTCTGGAAGGGGCTAGAGCCTCCATTTTTGCACTCAGGTCTAAGTCTCATGGCCCTCTATCAGAATCCAGAGTTTTGGGAAGATTGGAGAAACTTAATTTTTCACCCAAAGAAAAAAACGTAAGGGGTACCACTGTCGTTTTTTTTTCGGGCCAAATTTTTGAGTTTCGATATCTCAGCTCTGGAAGGGGCTAGAGCCTCCATTTTTGCACTCAGGTCTAAGTCTCATGGCCCTCTATCAGAATCCAGAGTTTTGGGACGATTGGAGAAACTTAATTTTTCGCCCAAAAAAAAAAACGTAAGGGGTACCACTGTTGTTTTTTTTTCGGGCCAAATTTTTGAGTTTCGATATCTCAGCTCTGGAAGGGGCTAGAGCCTCCATTTTTGCACTCAGGTCTAAGTCTCATGGCCCTCTATCAGAATCCAGAGTTTTGGGAAGATTGGAGAAACTTAATTTTTCACCCAAAAAAAAAAAAACGTAAGGGGTACCACTGTCGTTTTTTTTTTCGGACCAAATTTTTGAGTTTCGATATCTCAGCTCTGGAAGGGGCTAGAGCCTCCATTTTTGCACTCAGGTCTAAGTATCATGGCCCTCTATCAGAATCCAGAGTTTTGGGAAGATTGGAGAAACTTAATTTTTCGCCCAAAAAAAAAAACGTAAGGGGTACCACTGTCGTTTTTTTTTCGGGCCAAATTTTTGAGTTTCGATATCTCAGCTCTGGAAGGGGCTAGAGCCTCCATTTTTGCACTCAGGTCTAAGTCTCATGGCCCTCTATCAGAATCCAGAGTTTTGGGAAGATTGGAGAAACTTAATTTTTCACCCAAAAAAAAAAAACGTAAGGGGTACCACTGTCGTTTTTTTTTCGGACCAAATTTTTGAGTTTCGATATCTCAGCTCTGGAAGGGGCTAGAGCCTCCATTTTTGCACTCAGGTCTAAGTCTCATGGCCCTCTATCAGAATCCAGAGTTTTGGGAAGATTGGAGAAACTTAATTTTTCGCCCAAAAAAAAAAAACGTAAGGGGTACCACTGTCGTTTTTTTTTCGGGCCAAATTTTTGAGTTTCGATATCTCAGCTCTGGAAGGGGCTAGAGCCTCCATTTTTGCACTCAGGTCTAAGTCTCATGGCCCTCTATCAGAATCCAGAGTTTTGGGAAGATTGGAGAAACTTAATTTTTCGCCCAAAAAAAAAAACGTAAGGGGTACCACTGTCGTTTTTTTTTCGGGCCAAATTTTTGAGTTTCGATATCTCAGCTCTGGAAGGGGCTAGAGCCTCCATTTTTGCACTCAGGTCTAAGTCTCATGGCCCTCTATCAGAATCCAGAGTTTTGAGAAGATTGGAGAAACTTAATTTTTCGCCCAAAAAAAAAAACGTAAGGGGTACCACTGTCGTTTTTTTTTCGGACCAAATTTTTGAGTTTCGATATCTCAGCTCTGGAAGGGGCTAGAGCCTCCATTTTTGCACTCAGGTCTAAGTCTCATGGCCCTCTATCAGAATCCAGAGTTTTGGGAAGATTGGAGAAACTTAATTTTTCACCCAAAAAAAAAAAAACGTAAGGGGTACCACTGTCGTTTTTTTTTCGGGCCAAATGTTTGAGTTTCGATATCTCAGCTCTGGAAGGGGCTAGAGCCTCCATTTTTGCACTCAGGTCTAAGTCTCATGGCCCTCTATCAGAATCCAGAGTTTTGGGAAGATTGGAGAAACTTAATTTTTCACCCAAAAAAAAAAACGTAAGGGGTACCACTGTCGTTTTTTTTTCGGGCCAAATTTTTGAGTTTCGATATCTCAGCTCTGGAAGGGGCTAGAGCCTCCATTTTTGCACTAAGGTCTAAGTCTCATGGCCCTCTATCAGAATCCAGAGTTTTGGGAAGATTGGAGAAACTTAATTTTTCACCCAAAAAAAAAAACGTAAGGGGTACCACTGTCGTTTTTTTTTCGGGCCAAATTTTTGAGTTTCGATATCTCAGCTCTGGAAGGGGCTAGAGCCTCAATTTTTGCACTCAGGTCTAAGTCTCATGGCCCTCTATCAGAATCCAGAGTTTTGGGAAGATTGGAGAAACTTAATTTTTCACCCAAAAAAAAAAAACGTAAGGGGTACCACTGTCGTTTTTTTTTCGGACCAAATTTTTGAGTTTCGATATCTCAGCTCTGGAAGGGGCTAGAGCCTCCATTTTTGCACTCAGGTCTAAGTCTCATGGCCCTCTATCAGAATCCAGAGTTTTGGGAAGATTGGAGAAACTTAATTTTTCGCCCAAAAAAAAAAACGTAAGGGGTACCACTGTCGTTTTTTTTTTCGGGCCAAATTTTTGAGTTTCGATATCTCAGCTCTGGAAGGGGCTAGAGCCTCCATTTTTGCACTCAGGTCTAAGTCTCATGGCCCTCTATCAGAATCCAGAGTTTTAGGAAGATTGGAGAAACTTAATTTTTCACCCAAAAAAAAAAACGTAAGGGGTACCACTGTCGTTTTTTTTTCGGGCCAAATTTTTGAGTTTCGATATCTCAGCTCTGGAAGGGGCTAGAGCCTCCATTTTTGCACTCAGGTCTAAGTCTCATGGCCCTCTATCAGAATCCAGAGTTTTGGGAAGATTGGAGAAACTTAATTTTTCGGCCAAAAAAAAAAACGTAAGGGGTACCACTGTCGTTTTTTTTTTCGGGCCAAATTTTTGAGTTTCGATATATCAGCTCTGGAAGGGGCTAGAGCCTCCATTTTTGCACTCAGGTCTAAGTCTCATGGCCCTCTATCAGAATCCAGAGTTTTGGGAAGATTGAAGAAACTTAATTTTTCACCCAAAAAAAAAAAAACGTAAGGGGTACCACTGTCGTTTTTTTTTCGGGCCAAATTTTTGAGTTTCGATATCTCAGCTCTGGAAGGGGCTAGAGCCTCCATTTTTGCACTCAGGTCTAAGTCTCATGGCCCTCTATCAGAATCCAGAGTTTTGGGAAGATTGGAGAAACTTAATTTTTCGCCCAAAAAAAAAAAACGTAAGGGGTACCACTGTCGTTTTTTTTTCGGGCCAAATTTTTGAGTTTCGATATCTCAGCTCTGGAAGGGGCTAGAGCCTCCATTTTTGCACTCAGGTCTAAGTCTCATGGCCCTCTATCAGAATCCAGAGTTTTGGGAAGATTGGAGAAACTTAATTTTTCGCCCAAAAAAAAAAAACGTAAGGGGTACCACTGTCGTTTTTTTTTCGGGCCAAATTTTTGAGTTTCGATATCTCAGCTCTGGAAGGGGCTAGAGCCTCCATTTTTGCACTCAGGTCTAATTCTCATGGCCCTCTATCAGAATCCAGAGTTTTGGGAAGATTGGAGAAACTTAATTTTTCGCCCAAAAAAAAAAACGTAAGGGGTACCACTGTCGTTTTTTTTTCGGGCCAAATTTTTGAGTTTCGATATCTCAGCTCTGGAAGGGGCTAGAGCCTCCATTTTTGCACTCAGGTCTAAGTCTCATGGCCCTCTATCAGAATCCAGAGTTTTGGGAAGATTGGAGAAACTTAATTTTTCACCCAAAAAAAAAAAACGTAAGGGGTACCACTGTCGTTTTTTTATCGGGCCAAATTTTTGAGTTTCGATATCTCAGCTCTGGAAGGGGCTAGAGCCTCCATTTTTGCACTCAGGTCTAAGTCTCATGGCCCTCTATCAGAATCCAGAGTTTTGAGAAGATTGGAGAAACTTAATTTTTCGCCCAAAAAAAAAAAAAAACGTAAGGGGTACCACTGTCGTTTTTTTTTCGGGCCAAAATTTTGAGTTTCGATATCTCAGCTCTGGAAGGGGCTAGAGCCTCCATTTTTGCACTCAGGTCTAAGTCTCATGGCCCTCTATCAGAATCCAGAGTTTTGAGAAGATTGGAGAACTTTAATTTTTCGCCCAAAAAAAAAAACGTAAGGGGTACCACTGTCGTTTTTTTTTCGGACCAAATTTTTGAGTTTCGATATCTCAGCTCTGGAAGGGGCTAGAGCCTCCATTTTTGCACTCAGGTCTAAGTCTCATGGCCCTCTATCAGAATCCAGAGTTTTGGGAAGATTGGAGAAACTTAATTTTTCGCCCAAAAAAAAAAACGTAAGGGGTACCACTGTCGTTTTTTTTTTTCGGGCCAAATTTTTGAGTTTCGATATCTCAGCTCTGGAAGGGGCTAGAGCCTCCATTTTTGCACTCAGGTCTAAGTCTCATGGCCCTCTATCAGAATCCAGAGTTTTGGGAAGATTGGAGAAACTTAATTTTTCGCCCAAAAAAAAAAAAACGTAAGGGGTACCACTGTCGTTTTTTTTTCGGGCCAAATTTTTGAGTTTCGATATATCAGCTCTGGAAGGGGCTAGAGCCTCCATTTTTGCACTCAGGTCTAAGTCTCATGGCCCTCTATCAGAATCCAGAGTTTTGGGAAGATTGGAGAAACTTAATTTTTCACCCAAAAAAAAAAAACGTAAGGGGTACCACTGTCGTTTTTTTTTCGGGCCAAATTTTTGAGTTTCGATATCTCAGCTCTGGAAGGGGCTAGAGCCTCCATTTTTGCACTCAGGTCTAAGTCTCATGGCCCTCTATCAGAATCCAGAGTTTTGGGAAGATTGGAGAAACTTAATTTTTCACCCAAAAAAAAAAACGTAAGGGGTACCACTGTCGTTTTTTTTTCGGGCCAAATTTTTGAGTTTCGATATCTCAGCTCTGGAAGGGGCTAGAGCCTCCATTTTTGCACTCAGGTCTAAGTCTCATGGCCCTCTATCAGAATCCAGAGTTTTAGGAAGATTGGAGAAACTTAATTTTTCACCCAAAAAAAAAAACGTAAGGGGTACCACTGTCGTTTTTTTTTCGGGCCAAATTTTTGAGTTTCGATATCTCAGCTCTGGAAGGGGCTAGAGCCTCCATTTTTGCACTCAGGTCTAAGTCTCATGGCCCTCTATCAGAATCCAGAGTTTTGGGAAGATTGGAGAAACTTAATTTTTCGGCCAAAAAAAAAAACGTAAGGGGTACCACTGTCGTTTTTTTTTCGGGCCAAATTTTTGAGTTTCGATATCTCAGCTCTGGAAGGGGCTAGAGCCTCCATTTTTGCACTCAGGTCTAAGTCTCATGGCCCTCTATCAGAATCCAGAGTTTTAGGAAGATTGGAGAAACTTAATTTTTCACCCAAAAAAAAAAACGTAAGGGGTACCACTGTCGTTTTTTTTTCGGACCAAATTTTTGAGTTTCGATATCTCAGCTCTCGAAGGGGCTAGAGCCTCCATTTTTGCACTCAGGTCTAAGTCTCATGGCCCTCTATCAGAATCCAGAGTTTTGGGAAGATTGGAGAAACTTAATTTTTCGCCAAAAAAAAAAAACGTAAGGGGTACCACTGTCGTTTTTTTTTCGGGCCAAATTTTTGAGTTTCGATATCTCAGCTCTGGAAGGGGCTAGAGCCTCCATTTTTGCACTCAGGTCTAATTCTCATGGCCCTCTATCAGAATCCAGAGTTTTGGGAAGATTGGAGAAACTTAATTTTTCGCCCAAAAAAAAAAAACGTAAGGGGTACCACTGTCGTTTTTTTTTCGGGCCAAATTTTTGAGTTTCGATATCTCAGCTCTGGAAGGGGCTAGAACCTCCATTTTTGCACTCAGGTCTAAGTCTCATGGCCCTCTATCAGAATCCAGAGTTTTGGGAAAATTGGAGAAACTTAATTTTTCGCCCAAAAAAAAAAAAACGTAAGGGGTACCACTGTCGTTTTTTTTTCGGGCCAAATTTTTGAGTTTCGATATATCAGCTCTGGAAGGGGCTAGAGCCTCCATTTTTGCACTCAGGTCTAAGTCTCATGGCCCTCTATCAGAATCCAGAGTTTTGGGAAGATTGGAGAAACTTAATTTTTCACCCAAAAAAAAAAACGTAAGGGGTACCACTGTCGTTTTTTTTTCGGGCCAAATTTTTGAGTTTCGATATCTCAGCTCTGGAAGGGGCTAGAGCCTCCATTTTTGCACTCAGGTCTAAGTCTCATGGCCCTCTATCAGAATCCAGAGTTGTGGGAAGATTGGAGAAACTTAATTTTTCACCCAAAAAAAAAAACGTAAGGGGTACCACTGTCGTTTTTTTTTCGGGCCAAATTTTTGAGTTTCGATATCTCAGCTCTGGAAGGGGCTAGAGCCTCCATTTTTGCACTCAGGTCTAAGTCTCATGGCCCTCTATCAGAATCCAGGGTTTTGGGAAGATTGGAGAAACTTAATTTTTCACCCAAAAAAAAAAAAACGTAAGGGGTACCACTGTCGTTTTTTTTTCGGGCCAAATTTTTGAGTTTCGATATCTCAGCTCTGGAAGGGGCTAGAGCCTCCATTTTTGCACTCAGGTCTAAGTCTCATGGCCCTCTATCAGAATCCAGAGTTTTGGGAAGATTGGAGAAACTTAATTTTTCACCCAAAAAAAAAAACGTAAGGGGTACCACTGTCGTTTTTTTTTCGGGCCAAATTTTTGAGTTTCGATATCTCAGCTCTGGAAGGGGCTAGAGCCTCCATTTTTGCACTCAGGTCTAAGTCTCATGGCCCTCTATCAGAATCCAGAGTTTTGGGAAGATTGGAGAAACTTAATTTTTCACCCAAAAAAAAAAAACGTAAGGGGTACCACTGTCGTTTTTTTTTCGGACCAAATTTTTGAGTTTCGATATCTCAGCTCTGGAAGGGGCTAGAGCCTCCATTTTTGCACTCAGGTCTAAGTCTCATGGCCCTCTATCAGAATCCAGAGTTTTGGGAAGATTGGAGAAACTTAATTTTTCACCCAAAAAAAAAAAACGTAAGGGGTACCACTGTCGTTTTTTTTTCGGGCCAAATTTTTGAGTTTCGACATCTCAGCTCTGGAAGGGGCTAGAGCCTCCATTTTTGCACTCAGGTCTAAGTCTCATGGCCCTCTATCAGAATCCAGAGTTTTGGGAAGATTGGAGAAACTTAATTTTTCACCCAAAAAAAAAAACGTAAGGGGTACCACTGTCGTTTTTTTTTCGGGCCAAATTTTTGAGTTTCGATATCTCAGCTCTGGAAGGGGCTAGAGCCTCCATTTTTGCACTCAGGTCTAAGTCTCATGGCCCTCTATCAGAATCCAGAGTTTTGGGAAGATTGGAGAAACTTAATTTTTCACCCAAAAAAAAAAACGTAAGGGGTACCACTGTCGTTTTTTTTTCGGGCCAAATTTTTGAGTTTCGATATCTCAGCTCTGGAAGGGGCTAGAGCCTCCATTTTTGCACTCAGGTCTAAGTCTCATGGCCCTCTATCAGAATCCAGGGTTTTGGGAAGATTGGAGAAACTTAATTTTTCACCCAAAAAAAAAAAAACGTAAGGGGTACCACTGTCGTTTTTTTTTCGGGCCAAATTTTTGAGTTTCGATATCTCAGCTCTGGAAGGGGCTAGAGCCTCCATTTTTGCACTCAGGTCTAAGTCTCATGGCCCTCTATCAGAATCCAGAGTTTTGGGAAGATTGGAGAAACTTAATTTTTCACCCAAAAAAAAAAACGTAAGGGGTACCACTGTCGTTTTTTTTTCGGGCCAAATTTTTGAGTTTCGATATCTCAGCTCTGGAAGGGGCTAGAGCCTCCATTTTTGCACTCAGGTCTAAGTCTCATGGCCCTCTATCAGAATCCAGAGTTTTGGGAAGATTGGAGAAACTTAATTTTTCACCCAAAAAAAAAAAACGTAAGGGGTACCACTGTCGTTTTTTTTTCGGGCCAAATTTTTGAGTTTCGATATCTCAGCTCTGGAAGGGGCTAGAGCCTCCATTTTTGCACTCAGGTCTAAGTCTCATGGCCCTCTATCAGAATCCAGAGTTTTGGGAAGATTGGAGAAACTTAATTTTTCACCCAAAAAAAAAAACGTAAGGGGTACCACTGTCGTTTTTTTTTCGGGCCAAATTTTTGAGTTTCGATATCTCAGCTCTGGAAGGGGCTAGAGCCTCCATTTTTGCACTCAGGTCTAAGTCTCATGGCCCTCTATCAGAATCCAGAGTTTTGGGAAGATTGGAGAAACTTAATTTTTCACCCAAAAAAAAAACCGTAAGGGGTACCACTGTCGTTTTTTTTTCGGGCCAAATTTTTGAGTTTCGATATCTCAGCTCTGGAAGGGGCTAGAGCCTCCATTTTTGCACTCAGGTCTAAGTCTCATTGCCCTCTATCAGAATCCAGAGTTTTGGGAAGATTGGAGAAACTTAATTTTTCGCCCAAAAAAAAAAACGTAAGGGGTACCACTGTTGTTTTTTTTTCGGGCCAAATTTTTGAGTTTCGATATCTCAGCTCTGGAAGGGGCTAGAGCCTCCATTTTTGCACTCAGGTCTAAGTCTCATGGCCCTCTATCAGAATCCAGAGTTTTGGGAAGATTGGAGAAACTTAATTTTTCACCCAAAAAAAAAAAAACGTAAGGGGTACCACTGTCGTTTTTTTTTTTCGGACCAAATTTTTGAGTTTCGATATCTCAGCTCTGGAAGGGGCTAGAGCCTCCATTTTTGCACTCAGGTCTAAGTCTCATGGCCCTCTATCAGAATCCAGAGTTTTGGGAAGATTGGAGAAACTTAATTTTTCGCCCAAAAAAAAAAACGTAAGGGGTACCACTGTCGTTTTTTTTTTGGGCCAAATTTTTGAGTTTCGATATCTCAGCTCTGGAAGGGGCTAGAGCCTCCATTTTTGCACTCAGGTCTAAGTCTCATGGCCCTCTATCAGAATCCAGAGTTTTGGGAAGATTGGAGAAACTTAATTTTTCACCCAAAAAAAAAAACGTAAGGGGTACCACTGTCGTTTTTTTTTCGGGCCAAATTTTTGAGTTTCGATATCTCAGCTCTGGAAGGGGCTAGAGCCTCCATTTTTGCACTCAGGTCTAAGTCTCATGGCCCTCTATCAGAATCCAGAGTTTTGGGAAGATTGGAGAAACTTAATTTTTCACCCAAAAAAAAAAACGTAAGGGGTACCACTGTCGTTTTTTTTTCGGGCCAAATTTTTGAGTTTCGATATCTCAGCTCTGGAAGGGGCTAGAGCCTCCATTTTTGCACTCAGGTCTAAGTCTCATGGCCCTCTATCAGAATCCAGAGTTTTGGGACGATTGGAGAAACTTAATTTTTCGCCCAAAAAAAAAAACGTAAGGGGTACCACTGTTGTTTTTTTTTCGGGCCAAATTTTTGAGTTTCGATATCTCAGCTCTGGAAGGGGCTAGAGCCTCCATTTTTGCACTCAGGTCTAAGTCTCATGGCCCTCTATCAGAATCCAGAGTTTTGGGAAGATTGGAGAAACTTAATTTTTCACCCAAAAAAAAAAAAACGTAAGGGGTACCACTGTCGTTTTTTTTTTCGGACCAAATTTTTGAGTTTCGATATCTCAGCTCTGGAAGGGGCTAGAGCCTCCATTTTTGCACTCAGGTCTAAGTATCATGGCCCTCTATCAGAATCCAGAGTTTTGGGAAGATTGGAGAAACTTAATTTTTCGCCCAAAAAAAAAAACGTAAGGGGTACCACTGTCGTTTTTTTTTCGGGCCAAATTTTTGAGTTTCGATATCTCAGCTCTGGAAGGGGCTAGAGCCTCCATTTTTGCACTCAGGTCTAAGTCTCATGGCCCTCTATCAGAATCCAGAGTTTTGGGAAGATTGGAGAAACTTAATTTTTCACCCAAAAAAAAAAAACGTAAGGGGTACCACTGTCGTTTTTTTTTCGGACCAAATTTTTGAGTTTCGATATCTCAGCTCTGGAAGGGGCTAGAGCCTCCATTTTTGCACTCAGGTCTAAGTCTCATGGCCCTCTATCAGAATCCAGAGTTTTGGGAAGATTGGAGAAACTTAATTTTTCGCCCAAAAAAAAAAAACGTAAGGGGTACCACTGTCGTTTTTTTTTCGGGCCAAATTTTTGAGTTTCGATATCTCAGCTCTGGAAGGGGCTAGAGCCTCCATTTTTGCACTCAGGTCTAAGTCTCATGGCCCTCTATCAGAATCCAGAGTTTTGGGAAGATTGGAGAAACTTAATTTTTCGCCCAAAAAAAAAAACGTAAGGGGTACCACTGTCGTTTTTTTTTCGGGCCAAATTTTTGAGTTTCGATATCTCAGCTCTGGAAGGGGCTAGAGCCTCCATTTTTGCACTCAGGTCTAAGTCTCATGGCCCTCTATCAGAATCCAGAGTTTTGGGAAGATTGGAGAAACTTAATTTTTCACCCAAAAAAAAAAAAACGTAAGGGGTACCACTGTCGTTTTTTTTTCGGGCCAAATTTTTGAGTTTCGATATCTCAGCTCTGGAAGGGGCTAGAGCCTCCATTTTTGCACTCAGGTCTAAGTCTCATGGCCCTCTATCAGAATCCAGAGTTTTGGGAAGATTGGAGAAACTTAATTTTTCACCCAAAAAAAAAAACGTAAGGGGTACCACTGTCGTTTTTTTTTTCGGGCCAAATTTTTGAGTTTCGATATCTCAGCTCTGGAAGGGGCTAGAGCCTCCATTTTTGCACTCAGGTCTAAGTCTCATGGCCCTCTATCAGAATCCAGAGTTTTGGGAAGATTGGAGAAACTTAATTTTTCACCCAAAAAAAAAAACGTAAGGGGTACCACTGTCGTTTTTTTTTCGGGCCAAATTTTTGAGTTTCGATATCTCAGCTCTGGAAGGGGCTAGAGCCTCCATTTTTGCACTCAGGTCTAAGTCTCATGGCCCTCTATCAGAATCCAGAGTTTTGGGAAGATTGGAGAAACTTAATTTTTCACCCAAAAAAAAAAAACGTAAGGGGTACCACTGTCGTTTTTTTTTCGGACCAAATTTTTGAGTTTCGATATCTCAGCTCTGGAAGGGGCTAGAGCCTCCATTTTTGCACTCAGGTCTAAGTCTCATGGCCCTCTATCAGAATCCAGAGTTTTGGGAAGATTGGAGAAACTTAATTTTTCGCCCAAAAAAAAAAACGTAAGGGGTACCACTGTCGTTTTTTTTTCGGGCCAAATTTTTGAGTTTCGATATCTCAGCTCTGGAAGGGGCTAGAGCCTCCATTTTTGCACTCAGGTCTAAGTCTCATGGCCCTCTATCAGAATCCAGAGTTTTAGGAAGATTGGAGAAACTTAATTTTTCACCCCAAAAAAAAAACGTAAGGGGTACCACTGTCGTTTTTTTTTCGGGCCAAATTTTTGAGTTTCGATATCTCAGCTCTGGAAGGGGTTAGAGCCTCCATTTTTGCACTCAGGTCTAAGTCTCATGGCCCTCTATCAGAATC
Organism: Pimephales promelas; assembly: GCF_988280905.1. Lineage (NCBI taxonomy): Eukaryota > Metazoa > Chordata > Actinopteri > Cypriniformes > Leuciscidae > Pimephales > Pimephales promelas. Next base: position 19,888,620 of record NC_142790.1, read on the forward strand.
CAGAGTTTTGGGAAATTTGGAGAAACTTAATTTTTCGGCCAAAAAAAAAAACGTAAGGGGTACGTACCACTGTCGTTTTTTTTTCGGGCCAAATTTTTGAGTTTCGATATATCAGCTCTGGAAGGGGCTAGAGCCTCCATTTTTGCACTCAGGTCTAAGTCTCATGGCCCTCTATCAGAATCCAGAGTTTTGGGAAGATTGAAGAAACTTAATTTTTCACCCAAAAAAAAAAAAACGTAAGGGGTACCACTGTCGTTTTTTTTTCGGGCCAAATTTTTGAGTTTCGATATCTCAGCTCTGGAAGGGGCTAGAGCCTCCATTTTTGCACTCAGGTCTAAGTCTCATGGCCCTCTATCAGAATCCAGAGTTTTGGGAAGATTGGAGAAACTTAATTTTTCGCCCAAAAAAAAAAAACGTAAGGGGTACCACTGTCGTTTTTTTTTTCGGGCCAAATTTTTGAGTTTCGATATCTCAGCTCTGGAAGGGGCTAGAGCCTCCATTTTTGCACTCAGGTCTAAGTCTCATGGCCCTCTATCAGAATCCAGAGTTTTGGGAAGATTGGAGAAACTTAATTTTTCGCCCAAAAAAAAACAAACGTAAGGGGTACCACTGTCGTTTTTTTTTCGGGCCAAATTTTTGAGTTTCGATATCTCAGCTCTGGAAGGGGCTAGAGCCTCCATTTTTGCACTCAGGTCTAATTCTCATGGCCCTCTATCAGAATCCAGAGTTTTGGGAAGATTGGAGAAACTTAATTTTTCGCCCAAAAAAAAAAACGTAAGGGGTACCACTGTCGTTTTTTTTTCGGGCCAAATTTTTGAGTTTCGATATCTCAGCTCTGGAAGGGGCTAGAGCCTCCATTTTTGCACTCAGGTCTAAGTCTCATGGCCCTCTATCAGAATCCAGAGTTTTGGGAAGATTGGAGAAACTTAATTTTTCACCCAAAAAAAAAAAACGTAAGGGGTACCACTGTCGTTTTTTTATCGGGCCAAATTTTTGAGTTTCGATATCTCAGCTCTGGAAGGGGCTAGAGCCTCCATTTTTGCACTCAGGTCTAATTCTCATGGCCCTCTATCAGAATCCAGAGTTTTGAGAAGATTGGAGAAACTTAATTTTTCGCCCCAAAAAAAAAAAAACGTAAGGGGTACCACTGTCGTTTTTTTTTCGGGCCAAAATTTTGAGTTTCGATATCTCAGCTCTGGAAGGGGCTAGAGCCTCCATTTTTGCACTCAGGTCTAAGTCTCATGGCCCTCTATCAGAATCCAGAGTTTTGAGAAGATTGGAGAACTTTAATTTTTCGCCCAAAAAAAAAAACGTAAGGGGTACCACTGTCGTTTTTTTTTCGGACCAAATTTTTGAGTTTCGATATCTCAGCTCTGGAAGGGGCTAGAGCCTCCATTTTTGCACTCAGGTCTAAGTCTCATGGCCCTCTATCAGAATCCAGAGTTTTGGGAAGATTGGAGAAACTTAATTTTTCGCCCAAAAAAAAAAAACGTAAGGGGTACCACTGTCGTTTTTTTTTTCGGGCCAAATTTTTGAGTTTCGATATCTCAGCTCTGGAAGGGGCTAGAGCCTCCATTTTTGCACTCAGGTCTAAGTCTCATGGCCCTCTATCAGAATCCAGAGTTTTGGGAAGATTGGAGAAACTTAATTTTTCGCCCAAAAAAAAAAAAACGTAAGGGGTACCACTGTCGTTTTTTTTTCGGGCCAAATTTTTGAGTTTCGATATATCAGCTCTGGAAGGGGCTAGAGCCTCCATTTTTGCACTCAGGTCTAAGTCTCATGGCCCTCTATCAGAATCCAGAGTTTTGGGAAGATTGGAGAAACTTAATTTTTCACCCAAAAAAAAAAACGTAAGGGGTACCACTGTCGTTTTTTTTTCGGGCCAAATTTTTGAGTTTCGATATCTCAGCTCTGGAAGGGGCTAGAGCCTCCATTTTTGCACTCAGGTCTAAGTCTCATGGCCCTCTATCAGAATCCAGAGTTTTGGGAAGATTGGAGAAACTTAATTTTTCACCCAAAAAAAAAAACGTAAGGGGTACCACTGTCGTTTTTTTTTCGGGCCAAATTTTTGAGTTTCGATATCTCAGCTCTGGAAGGGGCTAGAGCCTCCATTTTTGCACTCAGGTCTAAGTCTCATGGCCCTCTATCAGAATCCAGAGTTTTAGGAAGATTGGAGAAACTTAATTTTTCACCCAAAAAAAAAACGTAAGGGGTACCACTGTCGTTTTTTTTTCGGGCCAAATTTTTGAGTTTCGATATCTCAGCTCTGGAAGGGGCTAGAGCCTCCATTTTTGCACTCAGGTCTAAGTCTCATGGCCCTCTATCAGAATCCAGAGTTTTGGGAAGATTGGAGAAACTTAATTTTTCGGCCAAAAAAAAAAACGTAAGGGGTACCACTGTCGTTTTTTTTTCGGGCCAAATTTTTGAGTTTCGATATCTCAGCTCTGGAAGGGGCTAGAGCCTCCATTTTTGCACTCAGGTCTAAGTCTCATGGCCCTCTATCAGAATCCAGAGTTTTAGGAAGATTGGAGAAACTTAATTTTTCACCCAAAAAAAAAAACGTAAGGGGTACCACTGTCGTTTTTTTTTCGGGCCAAATTTTTGAGTTTCGATATCTCAGCTCTGGAAGGGGCTAGAGCCTCCATTTTTGCACTCAGGTCTAAGTCTCATGGCCCTCTATCAGAATCCAGAGTTTTGGGAAGATTGGAGAAACTTAATTTTTCGGCCAAAAAAAAAAACGTAAGGGGTACCACTGTCGTTTTTTTTTCGGGCCAAATTTTTGAGTTTCGATATATCAGCTCTGGAAGGGGCTAGAGCCTCCATTTTTGCACTCAGGTCTAAGTCTCATGGCCCTCTATCAGAATCCAGAGTTTTGGGAAGATTGAAGAAACTTAATTTTTCACCCAAAAAAAAAAAAACGTAAGGGGTACCACTGTAGTTTTTTTTTCGGGCCAAATTTTTGAGTTTCGATATCTCAGCTCTGGAAGGGGCTAGAGCCTCCATTTTTGCACTCAGGTCTAAGTCTCATGGCCCTCTATCAGAATCCAGAGTTTTGGGAAGATTGGAGAAACTTAATTTTTCGCCCAAAAAAAAAAAACGTAAGGGGTACCACTGTCGTTTTTTTTTCGGGCCAAATTTTTGAGTTTCGATATCTCAGCTCTGGAAGGGGCTAGAGCCTCCATTTTTGCACTCAGGTCTAAGTCTCATGGCCCTCTATCAGAATCCAGAGTTTTGGGAAGATTGGAGAAACTTAATTTTTCGCCCAAAAAAAAAAAACGTAAGGGGTACCACTGTCGTTTTTTTTTCGGGCCAAATTTTTGAGTTTCGATATCTCAGCTCTGGAAGGGGCTAGAGCCTCCATTTTTGCACTCAGGTCTAATTCTCATGGCCCTCTATCAGAATCCAGAGTTTTGGGAAGATTGGAGAAACTTAATTTTTCGCCCAAAAAAAAAAACGTAAGGGGTACCACTGTCGTTTTTTTTTCGGGCCAAATTTTTGAGTTTCGATATCTCAGCTCTGGAAGGGGCTAGAGCCTCCATTTTTGCACTCAGGTCTAAGTCTCATGGCCCTCTATCAGAATCCAGAGTTTTGGGAAGATTGGAGAAACTTAATTTTTCACCCAAAAAAAAAAAACGTAAGGGGTACCACTGTCGTTTTTTTTTCGGGCCAAATTTTTGAGTTTCGATATCTCAGCTCTGGAAGGGGCTAGAGCCTCCATTTTTGCACTCAGGTCTAAGTCTCATGGCCCTCTATCAGAATCCAGAGTTTTGAGAAGATTGGAGAAACTTAATTTTTCGCCCAAAAAAAAAAAAACGTAAGGGGTACCACTGTCGTTTTTTTTTCGGGCCAAAATTTTGAGTTTCGATATCTCAGCTCTGGAAGGGGCTAGAGCCTCCATTTTTGCACTCAGGTCTAAGTCTCATGGCCCTCTATCAGAATCCAGAGTTTTGAGAAGATTGGAGAACTTTAATTTTTCGCCCAAAAAAAAAACGTAAGGGGTACCACTGTCGTTTTTTTTTCGGACCAAATTTTTGAGTTTCGATATCTCAGCTCTGGAAGGGGCTAGAGCCTCCATTTTTGCACTCAGGTCTAAGTCTCATGGCCCTCTATCAGAATCCAGAGTTTTGGGAAGATTGGAGAAACTTAATTTTTCGCCCAAAAAAAAAAACGTAAGGGGTACCACTGTCGTTTTTTTTTTTCGGGCCAAATTTTTGAGTTTCGATATCTCAGCTCTGGAAGGGGCTAGAGCCTCCATTTTTGCACTCAGGTCTAAGTCTCATGGCCCTCTATCAGAATCCAGAGTTTTGGGAAGATTGGAGAAACTTAATTTTTCGCCCAAAAAAAAAAAAACGTAAGGGGTACCACTGTCGTTTTTTTTTCGGGCCAAATTTTTGAGTTTCGATATATCAGCTCTGGAAGGGGCTAGAGCCTCCATTTTTGCACTCAGGTCTAAGTCTCATGGCCCTCTATCAGAATCCAGAGTTTTGGGAAGATTGGAGAAACTTAATTTTTCACCCAAAAAAAAAAACGTAAGGGGTACCACTGTCGTTTTTTTTCGGAACCAAATTTTTGAGTTTCGATATCTCAGCTCTGGAAGGGGCTAGAGCCTCCATTTTTGCACTCAGGTCTAAGTCTCATGGCCCTCTATCAGAATCCAGAGTTTTGAGAAGATTGGAGAAACTTAATTTTTCGCCCAAAAAAAAAAAAACGTAAGGGGTACCACTGTCGTTTTTTTTTCGGGCCAAATTTTTGAGTTTCGATATCTCAGCTCTGGAAAGGGCTAGAGCCTCCATTTTTGCACTCAGGTCTAAGTCTCATGGCCCTCTATCAGAATCCAGAGTTTTGGGAAGATTGGAGAAACTTAATTTTTCGCCCAAAAAAAAAAACGTAAGGGGTACCACTGTCGTTTTTTTTTCGGGCCAAATTTTTTAGTTTCGATATCTCAGCTCTGGAAGGGGCTAGAGCCTCCATTTTTGCACTCAGGTCTAAGTCTCATGGCCCTCTATCAGAATCCAGAGTTTTAGGAAGATTGGAGAAACTTAATTTTTCGCCCAAAAAAAAAAAACGTAAGGGGTACCACTGTCGTTTTTTTTTCGGGCCAAATTTTTGAGTTTCGATATATCAGCTCTGGAAGGGGCTAGAGCCTCCATTTTTGCACTCAGGTCTAAGTCTCATGGCCCTCTATCAGAATCCAGAGTTTTGGGAAGATTGGAGAAACTTAATTTTTCGCCCAAAAAAAAAAAACGTAAGGGGTACCACTGTCGGTTTTTTTTCGGGCCAAATTTTTGAGTTTCGATATCTCAGCTCTGGAAGGGGCTAGAGCCTCCATTTTTGCACTCAGGTCTAAGTCTCATGGCCCTCTATCAGAATCCAGAGTTTTGGGAAGATTGGAGAAACTTAATTTTTCACCCAAAAAAAAAAAAACGTAAGGGGTACCACTGTCGTTTTTTTTTCGGGCCAAATTTTTGAGTTTCGATATCTCAGCTCTGGAAGGGGCTAGAGCCTCCATTTTTGCACTCAGGTCTAAGTCTCATGGCCCTCTATCAGAATCCAGAGTTTTGGGAAGATTGGAGAAACTTAATTTTTCGCCCAAAAAAAAAAAACGTAAGGGGTACCACTGTCGTTTTTTTTTCGGGCCAAATTTTTGAGTTTCGATATCTCAGCTCTGGAAGGGGCTAGAGCCTCCATTTTTGCACTCAGGTCTTATTCTCATGGCCCTCTATCAGAATCCAGAGTTTTGGGAAGATTGGAGAAACTTAATTTTTCGCCCAAAAAAAAAAAACGTAAGGGGTACCACTGTCGTTTTTTTTTCGGGCCAAATTTTTGAGTTTCGATATATCAGCTCTGGAAGGGGCTAGAGCCTCCATTTTTGCACTCAGGTCTAAGTCTCATGGCCCTCTATCAGAATCCAGAGTTTTGGGAAGATTGGAGAAACTTAATTTTTCACCCAAAAAAAAAACCGTAAGGGGTACCACTGTCGTTTTTTTTTCGGACCAAATTTTTGAGTTTCGATATCTCAGCTCTCGAAGGGGCTAGAGCCTCCATTTTTGCACTCAGGTCTAAGTCTCATGGCCCTCTATCAGAATCCAGAGTTTTGGGAAGATTGGAGAAACTTAATTTTTCGCCCAAAAAAAAAAACGTAAGGGGTACCACTGTCGTTTTTTTTTCGGGCCAAATTTTTGAGTTTCGATATCTCAGCTCTGGAAGGGGCTAGAGCCTCCATTTTTGCACTCAGGTCTAATTCTCATGGCCCTCTATCAGAATCCAGAGTTTTGGGAAGATTGGAGAAACTTAATTTTTCGCCCAAAAAAAAAAAACGTAAGGGGTACCACTGTCGTTTTTTTTTCGGGCCAAATTTTTGAGTTTCGATATCTCAGCTCTGGAAGGGGCTAGAACCTCCATTTTTGCACTCAGGTCTAAGTCTCATGGCCCTCTATCAGAATCCAGAGTTTTGGGAAAATTGGAGAAACTTAATTTTTCGCCCAAAAAAAAAAAACGTAAGGGGTACCACTGTCGTTTTTTTTTCGGGCCAAATTTTTGAGTTTCGATATATCAGCTCTGGAAGGGGCTAGAGCCTCCATTTTTGGACTCAGGTCTAAGTCTCATGGCCCTCTATCAGAATCCAGAGTTTTGGGAAGATTGGAGAAACTTAATTTTTCACCCAAAAAAAAAAAACGTAAGGGGTACCACTGTCGTTTTTTTTTCGGGCCAAATTTTTGAGTTTCGATATCTCAGCTCTGGAAGGGGCTAGAGCCTCCATTTTTGCACTCAGGTCTAATTCTCATGGCCCTCTATCAGAATCCAGAGTTTTGGGAAGATTGGAGAAACTTAATTTTTCGCCCAAAAAAAAAAACGTAAGGGGTACCACTGTCGTTTTTTTTTCGGGCCAAATTTTTGAGTTTCGATATCTCAGCTCTGGAAGGGGCTAGAGCCTCCATTTTTGCACTCAGGTCTAAGTCTCATGGCCCTCTATCAGAATCCAGAGTTTTGGGAAGATTGGAGAAACTTAATTTTTCACCCAAAAAAAAAAACGTAAGGGGTACCACTGTCGTTTTTTTTTCGGGCCAAATTTTTGAGTTTCGATATCTCAGCTCTGGAAGGGGCTAGAGCCTCCATTTTTGCACTCAGGTCTAAGTCTCATGGCCCTCTATCAGAATCCAGAGTTTTGAGAAGATTGGAGAAACTTAATTTTTCGCCCAAAAAAAAAAAACGTAAGGGGTACCACTGTCGTTTTTTTTTTCGGGCCAAATTTTTGAGTTTCGATATCTCAGCTCTGGAAGGGGCTAGAGCCTCCATTTTTGCACTCAGGTCTAAGTCTCATGGTCCTCTATCAGAATCCAGAGTTTTGAGAAGATTGGAGAACTTTAATTTTTCGCCCAAAAAAAAAAAACGTAAGGGGTACCACTGTCGTTTTTTTTTCGGACCAAATTTTTGAGTTTCGATATCTCAGCTCTGGAAGGGGCTAGAGCCTCCATTTTTGCACTCAGGTCTAAGTCTCATGGCCCTCTATCAGAATCCAGAGTTTTGGGAAGATTGGAGAAACTTAATTTTTCGCCCAAAAAAAAAAAACGTAAGGGGTACCACTGTCGTTTTTTTTCGGGCCAAATTTTTGAGTTTCGATATCTCAGCTCTGGAAGGGGCTAGAGCCTCCATTTTTGCACTCAGGTCTAAGTCTCATGGCCCTCTATCAGAATCCAGAGTTTTGGGAAGATTGGAGAAACTTAATTTTTCGCCCAAAAAAAAAAAACGTAAGGGGTACCACTGTCGGTTTTTTTTCGGGCCAAATTTTTGAGTTTCGATATCTCAGCTCTGGAAGGGGCTAGAGCCTCCATTTTTGCACTCAGGTCTAAGTCTCATGGCCCTCTATCAGAATCCAGAGTTTTGGGAAGATTGGAGAAACTTAATTTTTCACCCAAAAAAAAAAACGTAAGGGGTACCACTGTCGTTTTTTTTTCGGGCCAAATTTTTGAGTTTCGATATCTCAGCTCTGGAAGGGGCTAGAGCCTCCATTTTTGCACTCAGGTCTAAGTCTCATGGCCCTCTATCAGAATCCAGAGTTTTGGGAAGATTGGAGAAACTTAATTTTTCGCCCAAAAAAAAAAAACGTAAGGGGTACCACTGTCGTTTTTTTTTCGGGCCAAATTTTTGAGTTTCGATATCTCAGCTCTGGAAGGGGCTAGAGCCTCCATTTTTGCACTCAGGTCTTATTCTCATGGCCCTCTATCAGAATCCAGAGTTTTGGGAAGATTGGAGAAACTTAATTTTTCGCCCAAAAAAAAAAAACGTAAGGGGTACCACTGTCGTTTTTTTTTCGGGCCAAATTTTTGAGTTTCGATATATCAGCTCTGGAAGGGGCTAGAGCCTCCATTTTTGCACTCAGGTCTAAGTCTCATGGCCCTCTATCAGAATCCAGAGTTTTGGGAAGATTGGAGAAACTTAATTTTTCACCCAAAAAAAAAAACGTAAGGGGTACCACTGTCGTTTTTTTTTCGGACCAAATTTTTGAGTTTCGATATCTCAGCTCTCGAAGGGGCTAGAGCCTCCATTTTTGCACTCAGGTCTAAGTCTCATGGCCCTCTATCAGAATCCAGAGTTTTTGGGAAGATTGGAGAAACTTAATTTTTCGCCCAAAAAAAAAAACGTAAGGGGTACCACTGTCGTTTTTTTTTCGGGCCAAATTTTTGAGTTTCGATATCTCAGCTCTGGAAGGGGCTAGAGCCTCCATTTTTGCACTCAGGTCTAATTCTCATGGCCCTCTATCAGAATCCAGAGTTTTGGGAAGATTGGAGAAACTTAATTTTTCGCCCAAAAAAAAAAAAACGTAAGGGGTACCACTGTCGTTTTTTTTTCGGGCCAAATTTTTGAGTTTCGATATCTCAGCTCTGGAAGGGGCTAGAACCTCCATTTTTGCACTCAGGTCTAAGTCTCATGGCCCTCTATCAGAATCCAGAGTTTTGGGAAAATTGGAGAAACTTAATTTTTCGCCCAAAAAAAAAAAAACGTAAGGGGTACCACTGTCGTTTTTTTTTCGGGCCAAATTTTTGAGTTTCGATATCTCAGCTCTGGAAGGGGCTAGAGCCTCCATTTTTGCACTCAGGTCTAAGTCTCATGGTCCTCTATCAGAATCCAGAGTTTTGAGAAGATTGGAGAACTTTAATTTTTCGCCCAAAAAAAAAAAACGTAAGGGGTACCACTGTCGTTTTTTTTTCGGACCAAATTTTTGAGTTTCGATATCTCAGCTCTGGAAGCGGCTAGAGCCTCCATTTTTGCACTCAGGTCTAAGTCTCATGGCCCTCTATCAGAATCCAGAGTTTTGGGAAGATTGGAGAAACTTAATTTTTCGCCCAACAAAAAAAACGTAAGGGGCACCACTGTCGTTTTTTTTTTCGGGCCAAATTTTTGAGTTTCGATATCTCAGCTCTGGAAGGGGCTAGAGCCTCCATTTTTGCACTCAGGTCTAAGTCTCATGGCCCTCTATCAGAATCCAGAGTTTTGGGAAGATTGAAGAAACTTAATTTTTCGCCCAAAAAAAAAAAAACGTAAGGGGTACCACTGTCGTTTTTTTTTTCGGGCCAAATTTTTGAGTTTCGATATATCAGCTCTGGAAGGGGCTAGAGCCTCCATTTTTGCACTCAGGTCTAAGTCTCATGGCCCTCTATCAGAATCCAGAGTTTTGGGAAGATTGGAGAAACTTAATTTTTCACCCAAAAAAAAAAAAACGTAAAGGGTACCACTGTCGTTTTTTTTCGGAACCAAATTTTTGAGTTTCGATATCTCAGCTCTGGAAGGGGCTAGAGCCTCCATTTTTGCACTCAGGTCTAAGTCTCATGGCCCTCTATCAGAATCCAGAGTTTTGGGAAGATTGAAGAAACTTAATTTTTCGCCCAAAAAAAAAAAACGTAAGGGGTACCACTGTCGTTTTTTTTTTCGGGCCAAATTTTTGAGTTTCGATATATCAGCTCTGGAAGGGGCTAGAGCCTCCATTTTTGCACTCAGGTCTAAGTCTCATGGCCCTCTATCAGAATCCAGAGTTTTGGGAAGATTGGAGAAACTTAATTTTTCACCCAAAAAAAAAAACGTAAGGGGTACCACTGTCGTTTTTTTTCGGAACCAAATTTTTGAGTTTCGATATCTCAGCTCTGGAAGGGGCTAGAGCCTCAATTTTTGCACTCAGGTCTAAGTCTCATGGCCCTCTATCAGAATCCAGAGTTTTGGGAAGATTGGAGAAACTTAATTTTTCACCCAAAAAAAAAAAAACGTAAGGGGTACCACTGTCGTTTTTTTTTCGGGCCGAATATTTGAGTTTCGATATCTCAGCTCTCGAAGGGGCTAGAGCCTCCATTTTTGCACTCAGGTCTAAGTCTCATGGCCCTCTATCAGAATCCAGAGTTTTGGGAAGATTGGAGAAACTTAATTTTTCGCCCAAAAAAAAAAACGTAAGGGGTACCACTGTCGTTTTTTTTTTTCGGGCCAAATTTTTGAGTTTCGATATCTCAGCTCTGGAAGGGGCTAGAGCCTCCATTTTTGCACTCAGGTCTAAGTCTCATGGCCCTCTATCAGAATCCAGAGTTTTGGGAAGATTGGAGAAACTTAATTTTTCGCCCAAAAAAAAAATTGTAAGGGGTACCACTGTCGTTTTTTTTTTCGGGCCAAATTTTTGAGTTTCGATATCTCAGCTCTGGAAGGGGCTAGAGCCTCCATTTTTGCACTCAGGTCTAAGTCTCATGGCCCTCTATCAGAATCCAGAGTTTTGGGAAGATTGGAGAAACTTAATTTTTCACCCAAAAAAAAAAAACGTAAGGGGTACCACTGTCGTTTTTTTTTCGGGCCAAATTTTTGAGTTTCGATATCTCAGCTCTGGAAGGGGCTAGAGCCTCCATTTTTGCACTCAGGTCTAAGTCTCATGGCCCTCTATCAGAATCCAGAGTTTTGGGAAGATTGGAGAAACTTAATTTTTCGCCCCAAAAAAAAAAACCGTAAGGGGTACCACTGTCGTTTTTTTTTTCGGGCCGAATTTTTGAGTTTCGACATCTCAGCTCTGGAAGGGGCTAGAGCCTCCATTTTTGCACTCAGGTCTAAGTCTCATGGCCCTCTATCAGAATCCAGAGTTTTGGGAAGATTGGAGAAACTTAATTTTTCGCCCAAAAAAAAAAATGTAAGGGGTACCACTGTCGTTTTTTTTTTCGGGCCAAATTTTTGAGTTTCGATATCTCAGCTCTGGAAGGGGCTAGAGCCTCCATTTTTGCACTCAGGTCTAAGTCTCATGGCCCTCTATCAGAATCCAGAGTTTTGGGAAGATTGGAGAAACTTAATTTTTCGCCCCCCAAAAAAAATGTAAGGGGTACCACTGTCGTTTTTTTTTTCGGGCCAAATTTTTGAGTTTCGATATCTCAGCTCTGGAAGGGGCTAGAGCCTCCATTTTTGCACTCAGGTCTAAGTCTCATGGCCCTCTATCAGAATCCAGAGTTTTGGGAAGATTGGAGAAACTTAATTTTTCACCCAAAAAAAAAAACGTAAGGGGTACCACTGTCGTTTTTTTTTCGGGCCAAATTTTTGAGTTTCGATATCTCAGCTCTGGAAGGGGCTAGAGCCTCCATTTTTGCACTCAGGTCTAAGTCTCATGGCCCTCTATCAGAATCCAGAGTTTTGAGAAGATTGGAGAAACTTAATTTTTCGCCCAAAAAAAAAAAACGTAAGGGGTACCACTGTCGTTTTTTTTTTCGGGCCAAATTTTTGAGTTTCGATATCTCAGCTCTGGAAGGGGCTAGAGCCTCCATTTTTGCACTCAGGTCTAAGTCTCATGGTCCTCTATCAGAATCCAGAGTTTTGAGAAGATTGGAGAACTTTAATTTTTCGCCCAAAAAAAAAAAACGTAAGGGGTACCACTGTCGTTTTTTTTTCGGACCAAATTTTTGAGTTTCGATATCTCAGCTCTGGAAGGGGCTAGAGCCTCCATTTTTGCACTCAGGTCTAAGTCTCATGGCCCTCTATCAGAATCCAGAGTTTTGGGAAGATTGGAGAAACTTAATTTTTCACCCAAAAAAAAAAAACGTAAGGGGTACCACTGTCGTTTTTTTTCGGGCCAAATTTTTGAGTTTCGATATCTCAGCTCTGGAAGGGGCTAGAGCCTCCATTTTTGCACTCAGGTCTAAGTCTCATGGCCCTCTATCAGAATCCAGAGTTTTGGGAAGATTGGAGAAACTTAATTTTTCGCCCAAAAAAAAAAAACGTAAGGGGTACCACTGTCGGTTTTTTTTCGGGCCAAATTTTTGAGTTTCGATATCTCAGCTCTGGAAGGGGCTAGAGCCTCCATTTTTGCACTCAGGTCTAAGTCTCATGGCCCTCTATCAGAATCCAGAGTTTTGGGAAGATTGGAGAAACTTAATTTTTCACCCAAAAAAAAAAACGTAAGGGGTACCACTGTCGTTTTTTTTTCGGGCCAAATTTTTGAGTTTCGATATCTCAGCTCTGGAAGGGGCTAGAGCCTCCATTTTTGCACTCAGGTCTAAGTCTCATGGCCCTCTATCAGAATCCAGAGTTTTGGGAAGATTGGAGAAACTTAATTTTTCGCCCAAAAAAAAAAAACGTAAGGGGTACCACTGTCGTTTTTTTTTCGGGCCAAATTTTTGAGTTTCGATATCTCAGCTCTGGAAGGGGCTAGAGCCTCCATTTTTGCACTCAGGTCTTATTCTCATGGCCCTCTATCAGAATCCAGAGTTTTGGGAAGATTGGAGAAACTTAATTTTTCGCCCAAAAAAAAAAAACGTAAGGGGTACCACTGTCGTTTTTTTTTCGGGCCAAATTTTTGAGTTTCGATATATCAGCTCTGGAAGGGGCTAGAGCCTCCATTTTTGCACTCAGGTCTAAGTCTCATGGCCCTCTATCAGAATCCAGAGTTTTGGGAAGATTGGAGAAACTTAATTTTTCACCCAAAAAAAAAAACGTAAGGGGTACCACTGTCGTTTTTTTTTCGGACCAAATTTTTGAGTTTCGATATCTCAGCTCTCGAAGGGGCTAGAGCCTCCATTTTTGCACTCAGGTCTAAGTCTCATGGCCCTCTATCAGAATCCAGAGTTTTTGGGAAGATTGGAGAAACTTAATTTTTCGCCCAAAAAAAAAAACGTAAGGGGTACCACTGTCGTTTTTTTTTCGGGCCAAATTTTTGAGTTTCGATATCTCAGCTCTGGAAGGGGCTAGAGCCTCCATTTTTGCACTCAGGTCTAATTCTCATGGCCCTCTATCAGAATCCAGAGTTTTGGGAAGATTGGAGAAACTTAATTTTTCGCCCAAAAAAAAAAAAACGTAAGGGGTACCACTGTCGTTTTTTTTTCGGGCCAAATTTTTGAGTTTCGATATCTCAGCTCTGGAAGGGGCTAGAACCTCCATTTTTGCACTCAGGTCTAAGTCTCATGGCCCTCTATCAGAATCCAGAGTTTTGGGAAAATTGGAGAAACTTAATTTTTCGCCCAAAAAAAAAAAAACGTAAGGGGTACCACTGTCGTTTTTTTTTCGGGCCAAATTTTTGAGTTTCGATATCTCAGCTCTGGAAGGGGCTAGAGCCTCCATTTTTGCACTCAGGTCTAAGTCTCATGGTCCTCTATCAGAATCCAGAGTTTTGAGAAGATTGGAGAACTTTAATTTTTCGCCCAAAAAAAAAAAACGTAAGGGGTACCACTGTCGTTTTTTTTTCGGACCAAATTTTTGAGTTTCGATATCTCAGCTCTGGAAGCGGCTAGAGCCTCCATTTTTGCACTCAGGTCTAAGTCTCATGGCCCTCTATCAGAATCCAGAGTTTTGGGAAGATTGGAGAAACTTAATTTTTCGCCCAACAAAAAAAACGTAAGGGGCACCACTGTCGTTTTTTTTTTCGGGCCAAATTTTTGAGTTTCGATATCTCAGCTCTGGAAGGGGCTAGAGCCTCCATTTTTGCACTCAGGTCTAAGTCTCATGGCCCTCTATCAGAATCCAGAGTTTTGGGAAGATTGAAGAAACTTAATTTTTCGCCCAAAAAAAAAAAAACGTAAGGGGTACCACTGTCGTTTTTTTTTTCGGGCCAAATTTTTGAGTTTCGATATATCAGCTCTGGAAGGGGCTAGAGCCTCCATTTTTGCACTCAGGTCTAAGTCTCATGGCCCTCTATCAGAATCCAGAGTTTTGGGAAGATTGGAGAAACTTAATTTTTCACCCAAAAAAAAAAAAACGTAAAGGGTACCACTGTCGTTTTTTTTCGGAACCAAATTTTTGAGTTTCGATATCTCAGCTCTGGAAGGGGCTAGAGCCTCCATTTTTGCACTCAGGTCTAAGTCTCATGGCCCTCTATCAGAATCCAGAGTTTTGGGAAGATTGAAGAAACTTAATTTTTCGCCCAAAAAAAAAAAACGTAAGGGGTACCACTGTCGTTTTTTTTTTCGGGCCAAATTTTTGAGTTTCGATATATCAGCTCTGGAAGGGGCTAGAGCCTCCATTTTTGCACTCAGGTCTAAGTCTCATGGCCCTCTATCAGAATCCAGAGTTTTGGGAAGATTGGAGAAACTTAATTTTTCACCCAAAAAAAAAAACGTAAGGGGTACCACTGTCGTTTTTTTTCGGAACCAAATTTTTGAGTTTCGATATCTCAGCTCTGGAAGGGGCTAGAGCCTCAATTTTTGCACTCAGGTCTAAGTCTCATGGCCCTCTATCAGAATCCAGAGTTTTGGGAAGATTGGAGAAACTTAATTTTTCACCCAAAAAAAAAAAAACGTAAGGGGTACCACTGTCGTTTTTTTTTCGGGCCGAATATTTGAGTTTCGATATCTCAGCTCTCGAAGGGGCTAGAGCCTCCATTTTTGCACTCAGGTCTAAGTCTCATGGCCCTCTATCAGAATCCAGAGTTTTGGGAAGATTGGAGAAACTTAATTTTTCGCCCAAAAAAAAAAACGTAAGGGGTACCACTGTCGTTTTTTTTTTTCGGGCCAAATTTTTGAGTTTCGATATCTCAGCTCTGGAAGGGGCTAGAGCCTCCATTTTTGCACTCAGGTCTAAGTCTCATGGCCCTCTATCAGAATCCAGAGTTTTGGGAAGATTGGAGAAACTTAATTTTTCGCCCAAAAAAAAAATTGTAAGGGGTACCACTGTCGTTTTTTTTTTCGGGCCAAATTTTTGAGTTTCGATATCTCAGCTCTGGAAGGGGCTAGAGCCTCCATTTTTGCACTCAGGTCTAAGTCTCATGGCCCTCTATCAGAATCCAGAGTTTTGGGAAGATTGGAGAAACTTAATTTTTCACCCAAAAAAAAAAAACGTAAGGGGTACCACTGTCGTTTTTTTTTCGGGCCAAATTTTTGAGTTTCGATATCTCAGCTCTGGAAGGGGCTAGAGCCTCCATTTTTGCACTCAGGTCTAAGTCTCATGGCCCTCTATCAGAATCCAGAGTTTTGGGAAGATTGGAGAAACTTAATTTTTCGCCCCAAAAAAAAAAACCGTAAGGGGTACCACTGTCGTTTTTTTTTTCGGGCCGAATTTTTGAGTTTCGACATCTCAGCTCTGGAAGGGGCTAGAGCCTCCATTTTTGCACTCAGGTCTAAGTCTCATGGCCCTCTATCAGAATCCAGAGTTTTGGGAAGATTGGAGAAACTTAATTTTTCGCCCAAAAAAAAAAATGTAAGGGGTACCACTGTCGTTTTTTTTTTCGGGCCAAATTTTTGAGTTTCGATATCTCAGCTCTGGAAGGGGCTAGAGCCTCCATTTTTGCACTCAGGTCTAAGTCTCATGGCCCTCTATCAGAATCCAGAGTTTTGGGAAGATTGGAGAAACTTAATTTTTCGCCCCCCAAAAAAAATGTAAGGGGTACCACTGTCGTTTTTTTTTTCGGGCCAAATTTTTGAGTTTCGATATCTCAGCTCTGGAAGGGGCTAGAGCCTCCATTTTTGCACTCAGGTCTAAGTCTCATGGCCCTCTATCAGAATCCAGAGTTTTGGGAAGATTGGAGAAACTTAATTTTTCGCCCCAAAAAAAAAAAAACCGTAAGGGGTACCACTGTCGTTTTTTTTTCGGGCCGAATTTTTGAGTTTCGACATCTCAGCTCTGGAAGGGGCTAGAGCCTCCATTTTTGCACTCAGGTCTAAGTCTCATGGCCCTCTATCAGAATCCAGAGTTTTGGGAAGATTGGAGAAACTTAATTTTTCACCCAAAAAAAAAAACGTAAGGGGTACCACTGTCGTTTTTTTTCGGAACCAAATTTTTGAGTTTCGATATCTCAGCTCTGGAAGGGGCTAGAGCCTCCATTTTTGCACTCAGGTCTAAGTCTCATGGCCCTCTATCAGAATCCAGAGTTTTGGGAAGATTGGAGAAACTTAATTTTTCACCCAAAAAAAAAAAACGTAAGGGGTACCACTGTCGTTTTTTTTTCGGGCCAAATTTTTGAGTTTCGATATCTCAGCTCTGGAAGGGGCTAGAGCCTCCATTTTTGCACTCAGGTCTAAGTCTCATGGCCCTCTATCAGAATCCAGAGTTTTGGGAAGATTGGAGAAACTTAATTTTTCGCCCCAAAAAAAAAAAAACCGTAAGGGGTACCACTGTCGTTTTTTTTTCGGGCCGAATTTTTGAGTTTCGACATCTCAGCTCTGGAAGGGGCTAGAGCCTCCATTTTTGCACTCAGGTCTAAGTCTCATGGCCCTCTATCAGAATCCAGAGTTTTGGGAAGATTGGAGAAACTTAATTTTTCACCCAAAAAAAAAAAACGTAAGGGGTACCACTGTCGTTTTTTTTCGGAACCAAATTTTTGAGTTTCGATATCTCAGCTCTGGAAGGGGCTAGAGCCTCCATTTTTGCACTCAGGTCTAAGTCTCATGGCCCTCTATCAGAATCCAGAGTTTTGGGAAGATTGGAGAAACTTAATTTTTCACCCAAAAAAAAAAAACGTAAGGGGTACCACTGTCGTTTTTTTTTCGGGCCGAATATTTGAGTTTCGATATCTCAGCTCTCGAAGGGGCTAGAGCCTCCATTTTTGCACTCAGGTCTAAGTCTCATGGCCCTCTATCAGAATCCAGAGTTTTGGGAAGATTGGAGAAACTTAATTTTTCGCCCAAAAAAAAAAACGTAAGGGGTACCACTGTCGTTTTTTTTTTTCGGGCCAAATTTTTGAGTTTCTATATCTCAGCTCTGGAAGGGGCTAGAGCCTCCATTTTTGCACTCAGGTCTAAGTCTCATGGCCCTCTATCAGAATCCAGAGTTTTGGGAAGATTGGAGAAACTTAATTTTTCGCCCCAAAAAAAAATTGTAAGGGGTACCACTGTCGTTTTTTTTTTCGGGCCAAATTTTTGAGTTTCGATATCTCAGCTCTGGAAGGGGCTAGAGCCTCCATTTTTGCACTCAGGTCTAAGTCTCATGGCCCTCTATCAGAATCCAGAGTTTTGGGAAGATTGGAGAAACTTAATTTTTCACCCAAAAAAAAAAAACGTAAGGGGTACCACTGTCGTTTTTTTTTCGGGCCAAATTTTTGAGTTTCGATATCTCAGCTCTGGAAGGGGCTAGAGCCTCCATTTTTGCACTCAGGTCTAAGTCTCATGGCCCTCTATCAGAAACCAGAGTTTTGGGAAGATTGGAGAAACTTAATTTTTCGCCCCAAAAAAAAAAAACCGTAAGGGGTACCACTGTCGTTTTTTTTTTCGGGCCGAATTTTTGAGTTTCGACATCTCAGCTCTGGAAGGGGCTAGAGCCTCCATTTTTGCACTCAGGTCTAAGTCTCATGGCCCTCTATCAGAATCCAGAGTTTTGGGAAGATTGGAGAAACTTAATTTTTCGCCCAAAAAAAAAAATGTAAGGGGTACCACTGTCGTTTTTTTTTCGGGCCAAATTTTTGAGTTTCGATATCTCAGCTCTGGAAGGGGCTAGAGCCTCCATTTTTGCACTCAGGTCTAAGTCTCATGGCCCTCTATCAGAATCCAGAGTTTTGGGAAGATTGGAGAAACTTAATTTTTCGCCCAAAAAAAAAAATGTAAGGGGTACCACTGTCGTTTTTTTTTTCGGGCCAAATTTTTGAGTTTCGATATCTCAGCTCTGGAAGGGGCTAGAGCCTCCATTTTTGCACTCAGGTCTAAGTCTCATGGCCCTCTATCAGAATCCAGAGTTTTGGGAAGATTGGAGAAACTTAATTTTTCACCCAAAAAAAAAAAACGTAAGGGGTACCACTGTCGTTTTTTTTTCGGGCCAAATTTTTGAGTTTCGATATCTCAGCTCTGGAAGGGGCTAGAGCCTCCATTTTTGCACTCAGGTCTAAGTCTCATGGCCCTCTATCAGAATCCAGAGTTTTGGGAAGATTGGAGAAACTTAATTTTTCGCCCCAAAAAAAAAAAACCGTAAGGGGTACCACTGTCGTTTTTTTTTCGGGCCGAATTTTTGAGTTTCGACATCTCAGCTCCGGAAGGGGCTAGAGCCTCCATTTTTGCACTCAGGTCTAAGTCTCATGGCCCTCTATCAGAATCCAGAGTTTTGGGAAGATTGGAGAAACTTAATTTTTCGCCCAAAAAAAAAATCGTAAGGGGTACCACTGTCGTTTTTTTTTTCGGGCCAAATTTTTGAGTTTCGATATCTCAGCTCTGGAAGGGGCTAGAGCCTCCATTTTTGCACTCAGGTCTAAGTCTCATGGCCCTCTATCAGAATCCAGAGTTTTGGGAAGATTGGAGAAACTTAATTTTTCGCCCAAAAAAAAAAAACGTAAGGGGTACCACTGTCGTTTTTTTTTTCGGGCCGAATTTTTGAGTTTCGATATCTCCGCTCTGGAAGGGGCTAGAGCCTCCATTTTTGCACTCAGGTCTAAGTCTCATGGCCCTCTATCAGAATCCAGAGTTTTGGGAAGATTGGAGAAACTTAATTTTTCGCCCCAAAAAAAAAAACGTAAGGGGTACCACTGTCGTTTTTTTTTTCGGGCCGAATTTTTGAGTTTCGATATCTCCGCTCTGGAAGGGGCTAGAGCCTCCATTTTTGCACTCAGGTCTAAGTCTCATGGCCCTCTATCAGAATCCAGAGTTTTGGGAAGATTGGAGAAACTTAATTTTTCACCCAAAAAAAAAAAACGTAAGGGGTACCACTGTCGTTTTTTTTTCGGGCCAAATTTTTGAGTTTCGATATCTCAGCTCTGGAAGGGGCTAGAGCCTCCATTTTTGCACTCAGGTCTAAGTCTCATGGCCCTCTATCAGAATCCAGAGTTTTGGGAAGATTGGAGAAACTTAATTTTTCGCCCCAAAAAAAAAAAACCGTAAGGGGTACCACTGTCGTTTTTTTTTCGGGCCGAATTTTTGAGTTTCGACATCTCAGCTCTGGAAGGGGCTAGAGCCTCCATTTTTGCACTCAGGTCTAAGTCCCATGGCCCTCTATCAGAATCCAGAGTTTTGGGAAGATTGGAGAAACTTAATTTTTCGCCCAAAAAAAAAAATCGTAAGGGGTACCACTGTCGTTTTTTTTTTCGGGCCAAATTTTTGAGTTTCGATATCTCAGCTCTGGAAGGGGCTAGAGCCTCCATTTTTGCACTCAGGTCTAAGTCTCATGGCCCTCTATCAGAATCCAGAGTTTTGGGAAGATTGGAGAAACTTAATTTTTCGCCCAAAAAAAAAAAAACGTAAGGGGTACCACTGTCGTTTTTTTTTTCGGGCCGAATTTTTGAGTTTCGATATCTCCGCTCTGGAAGGGGCTAGAGCCTCCATTTTTGCACTCAGGTCTAAGTCTCATGGCCCTCTATTAGAATCCAGAGTTTTGGGAAGATTGGAGAAACTTAATTTTTCGCCCAAAAAAAAAAAACGTAAGGGGTACCACTGTCGTTTTTTTTTTCGGGCCGAATTTTTGAGTTTCGATATCTCCGCTCTGGAAGGGGCTAGAGCCTCCATTTTTGCACTCAGGTCTAAGTCTCATGGCCTCCTATCAGAATCCAGAGTTTTGGGAAGACTGGAGAAACTTAATTTTTCGCCCAAAAAAAAAAACGTAAGGGGTACCACTGTCGTTTTTTTTTTCGGGCCGAATTTTTGAGTTTCGATATCTCAGCTCTGGAAGGGGCTAGTGCCTCCATTTTTGCACTCAGGTCTAAGTCTCATGGCCCTCTATCAGAATCCAGAGTTTTGGGAAGATTGGAGAAACGTAATTTTTCGCCCCAAAAAAAAAAATGTAAGGGGTACCACTGTCGGTTTTTTTTTTCAGGCCAAGTTTTTGAGTTTCGATATCTCCGCTCTGGAAGGGGCTAGAGCCTCCATTTTTGCACTCAGGTCTAAGTCTCATGGCCCTCTATCAGAATCCAGAGTTTTGGGAAGATTGGAGAAACTTAATTTTTCGCCCAAAAAAAAAAAAAAAACGTAAGGGGTACCACTGTCGTTTTTTTTTTTTCGGGCCAAATTTTTGAGTTTCGATATCACCGCTCTGGAAGGGGCTAGAGCCTCCATTTTTGCACTCAGGTCTAAGTCTCATGGCCCTCTATCAGAATCCAGAGTTTTGGGAAGATTGGAGAAACTTAATTTTTCTCCCAAAAAAAAAATCGTAAGGGGTACCACTGTCGTTTTTTTTTTCCGGGCCGAATTTTTGAGTTTCAATATCTCAGCTCTGGAAGGGGCTAGAGCCTCCATTTTTGCACTCAGGTCTAAGTCTCATGGCCCTCTATCAGAATCCAGAGTTTTGGGAAGATTGGAGAAACTTAATTTTTCGCCTGAAAAAAAAAACGTAAGGGGTACCACTGTCGTTTTTTTTTTGTTTTTTTTTGGGGGGGGGGTCGAAATTTTGAGTTTGTCTGATCTTCCTGAAACTCTGGATTCGGATAGAGGGCCATGGGACTTAGACCTGAGTGCAAAAATGGATGCTCTAGACCCTTCTCGAGCTGAGATATTGAGATCCCAGGTAGCATTCATGCCATTATAAATAACTCAATATCTCAGCTCTGGAGGGGTCTAGAGCCTCCAGTTTTGCACTCAGGTCTAAGTCTCATGGCCCTTTATCAGAATCCAGAGTTTTGGGAAGATTGGAGAAACTTAATTTTTCGCCCGAAAAAAAAAAGGTAAGGGGTACCACTGTCGTTTTTTTTTCCGGGCCGAATTTTTGAGTTTCGATATCTCAGCTCTGGAAGGGGCTAGAACCTCCATTTTTGCACTCAGGTCTAAGTCTCATGGCCCTCTATCAGAATCCAGAGTTTTGGGAAGATTGGAGAAACTTAATTTTTCACCCGAAAAAAAAAAAATGTAAGGGGTACCACTGTCGGGTTTTTTTTTCGGGCCGAATTCTTGAGTTTTGATATCTCAGCTCTGGAAGAGGCTAGAGCCTCAATTTTTGCACTCGGGTCTGAGTCTCATGACCCTCTATCAGAATCCAGAGTTTTGGGAAGATTGGAGAAACTTAATTTTTCGCCCGAAAAAAAAACAAAAAAAAAAACGTAAGGGGTACCACTGTCGTTTTTTTTTTTTTTGGGGGGGGGGGGTGTCGAAATTTTGAGTTTCTCTGATCTTCCTGAAACTCTGGATTCGGATAGAGGGCCATGGGACTTAGACCTGAGTGCAAAAATGGATGCTCTAGACCCTTCTCGAGCTGAGATATTGAGATCCCAGGTAGCATTCATGCCATTATAAATAACTCAACATCTCAGCTCTGGAGGGGTCTAGAGCCTCCAGTTTTGCACTCAGGTCTAAGTCCCTTGGCCCTCTATCAGAATCCAGAGTTTCAAGAAGATCAGAGAAACTCAAAATTTCGACCCCCCCAAAAAAACGACAGTGGTACCCCTTTCGTTTTGTTTTTTGTTTGTTTTTTTGGTGCGAAAAAAAGTTTCTCTAATCTTCTTGAAACTCTGGATTCTGATAGAGGGCCATGGGACTTAGACTTAAGTGCAAAAATGGAGGCTCTAGATCCTTCGAGAGCTGAGATATTGAGATCCCACGTAGCATGTGTGCCATTATAAATATCTCAATATCTCAGCTCTGGAAGAGTCTTGAGCCTCCATTTTTGCACTAAGGTCTAAGTCTCATTGCCTTCTATCAGAATCCAGAGTGTTAAGAAGATCAGAGAAAAAAAAGGTTCACCAACAATATGGGAAAAATCTTAGGTTGGCTTACTTCTGCCTCGCTCACACTGAATGTAAATAAAACAGCAGCAATGTATTTTACTAAAACTAACCCACTGAGGTCCTCTTCGCCATGCATCTATGCAAATCAGAGTGAAATAAAAGTAGTGAAAGAATTTAAATATTTAGGTCTTGTTTTGGATTCTACTTTTACTTTTAAAAAACACAAAAAGAAAATTTGTCGCACGCTACAATACAGTCTGTCTGGTTTTAGACATATTAGGAATGCATTGACTCAGGATGCTGCAAAAACTTACCTGGAGGCAATGATAATTCCTCATATTAATTACTGTATATCTTGTTGGCCTCAGGCGAGTGAAACGGCAGTAAAACCTTTAAAATCTAAACCAAGCTGTTAAAGTTTTAGATAAAAAAACCTTTGAGATATCATCACTGTCTGGTTCTTAGAAAATACAATAGGCCTATGTTAAACTTTGATAATGTATGCCAATGTGCAATTAGTTTTTAAAATTTTGAATAATATTGGGCCTCCTCCCCTAAAAACATTTTTACACCTTTGCTCTGAAAAGATGACTAAGAGTACCAGTTCCACGAGTTGCAATGAAGATGCCTAAATGTAGCTCGGCCTTTGCACAGACACCCTTCTCATTCAAGGCATTAAAGAATGGAACAAACTCCCACAGGCTCTAAAACTCACTTTTGACCTGAAGGATTTTTCTAGTAATATAAGGAAAGTGCTATTGAACAACCAGTTGTGCCAGCATAGATAATTATGTATGTAAATATGACTTTTTAGTGAGGTTTTATTGAGGTTTTATTGATGGTTGAAATAGAGAATGGATGAATGAATTCATTGATAGTTGTATTTGAGTGACTAATTATAACATTTTATATTGTATATTTTGTATTGTAATTCACCTGCTCGGGGACTGCAGATGGAAACTAGCTTAAGCTAAATCTGGTGCAAAGCATCTTTAATTAATGTTTTTGCACATTTTCCCTGTTGAAATAAATAAATAAATGAAATAAATGAAATGAAACTCAAATTTTCGACACAAAAAAAAAAAACGTTTGCACCGAAAAAGAAAAATACTTTTTCGGTGCAAAAAAAAAGTTTCTCTGATCTTCTTGAAACTCTGGATTCTGATAGAGGGCCATGAGACTTTGACCTGAGTGCTAAAATGGAGGCTCTAGACCCTTCCAGAGGTGAGGTATTGAGATCCCACAATTTATGCCATTATAAACATAGTGGGTTCGCGGACAGTGGAATTTTGGGACGGCGCTTGGTGCTACGGACCCCGGGTGGCCTGCTGAGAGCAGTAAAATAGTTTTTATCACGACAGGAACTTTAGTTAAAATGTCTATCAAATATACTACCCGAAACCCCATTCAATAGATTGCAGGCGAGATGGTGTCCAACATAAAAATGGTATGAAACTCATACAGGTTTGGAACAACATGAGGGTGAGTAAGTGATGACAAATATAATTTGTGGTTGAACTATACCTTTAAAGGCATAGTTCACCCAAAAATTTAAATTAGCCCATGATTTAGTCACCCTAGCATCTAGCCATACTTGGTGTATATGACATTCTTCTCTCAGATGAAAACAATCAGAGTTATATTAAACAATGTCCTGGCCCTTCCAATCTTTATATTGGCTGTAAATGATTGTTTCTGTTTTGAAAGTCCATAGTGCATCTATCCATGATACAAGTGCATCTATCCATCATAAAAGTGCATCTATCCATGATAAAAGTGCATCTATCCATCATAAAAGTGCATCTAGCCATAAAAAATATATTAATATAAAATATTTAAAATATTCATATTTAAGTTGTGCTTTAGATTTAAGTCAAATCCATATGTTCTTTTGGCCGGAAGTTATTTTACTTTATAAAGTTTTAAATATGGATATTTTTCTTACATCTCCATCTTCCTCATTTCTCCACATAAAGTCAACATCTGAGATATTTTCATCAGCTAAATGTTCAAGCACTTCAGAACTGTATATCCTGCACATGAAAAAGTTTCAAAAATGTATCGGTACTGTGATATATATATTTTTTTATAAAAGAAATTTCAATCAGAATCACTGAAAATGTGACTTCAGTAACAGGCTTTCAAACCTACTGTCCATTCTAATGGACAGACACATTTTTTTAAAAAAATACTGATTTAAAACATGCAATTCTACAGTCGATTTTTAACTTTAATTAATAAGTTCAATCTTTCTATTTTACATACAAACTTTGAAATACTGGCAAAAATATATACAAAATGTAAATACACCTTAGAAAATATTGCTTGCTTCTGTGTTTGGAGTGAAGTGCTGCCATGCTTCTCTTCAATGTAGAGGGTTTTTTTTATTTAATTACTACATGCAGAGCTTTACTGGCATTTGATTGGATGACAAACGTCCAATCTCATGGACTGCAGGCTTTAAACTAGGTGAAATGTTCCAGAAGTTAAAAAAAAGGGGGCTGACTTGTGATGTCCATTGTAATGGACACAGGGTCTAAATGGCAGTGATTGTATCACTGTGGTTTTCGGCAGTCCTCACAATTTTCAGGATTTTCATGAATTGTTTTTATAAACTACTGATAAGCGCAATCCACCTGTTTTTGTTTTAAAACTTCTATCTCATCTACACTGTTTGAAACCTGTAGTCACAGAGCAGCTAATATTATTTATGAGCTAGTGCAATGCATTTTATACAATCACTGCTTGAAGGTACCTAACGTTTAACTGTAGCGCAGAGTTCATGTGCTGAGTTCACCGTAGACTGTATTTACATCAGTAACTTAATAGTAACTTCTGAACATTATATGAGAACAAGCCATTTTAATATTAATATATAAAAAATATTGAAATTTAAAAAAGAAAAATGTTAAAGGGAAATAAAACAACTGGGATCACAGAAAACAATGATCATCTCACCTAATGACACAAAAATAAATGCCCATACATACTTTTTGCCATAAAACATTTGCACCATTCGGAGACTGGGTCTCTTTGCTGCTTTTTCAGTGCTTTATAATTTTTTTCTGAAGAAAGAAAGACATGGACATCTTGGATGACATGGGGGTGAGTAAATTATCAGCAAAAGTTTTTTTCAAAAGTGAACTACTCCTTCAACATTTTAAAGGGATAGTTCACGCAAAAATGGAAAATTTGTCATTTACTCACCCTCATATTGTTGTGTATGAATTTCTTTCACATAAAATAAGTTATTTTGAAGAATGTTGATAACCAGCAGTTGACAACCATTAGAACCGTCAACTGTTTGGTTACCAACATTCTTTAAAATATAATCTTTTGTGTTCAACAGAAGACATTCATGCAGGTTTCGAGCAACTTGAGGGTGGGTAAATTAATTTTTGGTCAACTATTCATTAAACATTCATCATGAGAGTTTTGTTACACACAAGTTCACTTGTTAAAAAGGTGTGGGAGTGGGCCAAGAATCTCAGAAGAATAAGAGACTCATTCGAAATACTGCTTTGGCAGGACGCGAATCTAACGCGAAAAGGAACTGAAAGAAAAATAGTCCAGATAAGCAGTGTTTTTTAAGAGTGGTCCTGGATGTTCGCTGGTGTTTACAGGCAGGTTAGAAACAGCGGAAGAGGAGAGCAGCTTCATAGTCTGGAGGGGGAGAGCAGCACTTCTCTATGATGACAACAGGGGGCGCTATTCACACAAGGCAGCACTTTTCCCGGCAGCATTATGCGCTGGCTTTGATATTTGGAGAATAACCTGCAAAACACAAGGCTGTGACCTCATTTTATGTAACTAATTACATAGCCTACATTTAATTTCATAAAACTCAATGTTTGTTATTCGCACATTCATTTTGGCATACTACCATTCAAAATTTTGAGCTCCGTAAAAAATGTTTTGTTTTGTTTTTAGAGATGTGCTCTTTATGCTCACCAAGACTGGATTTATTTGATCAAAATACAGTAAAACAATTTAAAATAAAAGAAGGGTATAAACGATTTATCTAAATCTAAACGATAATCTACAATTAAAAGAAAATCATTTTTTTGAAATGGTAGGCTAATCTTTTGTAGCATTTTGAATGTCTTTACTGACCCCAATTTTTTGAACGGTAGTATTACAGATTATTGAGGCTAGTCTCGTGGCACCTACTTGGTGATATTCTTGGTTTTGAATCTGTCCGTCCATTTCACCTGACTCAACTCTTCAGAAGGGAGAACCATTCCACTGTCAGACTGTTTGTCCAAAAGTAAAATAAAAAGTTAGTCCCAGCATTTTTACCAGAGTGAACGGTAGCTATATTTTGAAACTCTTACGTCAGGGATTTCTTTGTGTAGATCCTCAAAAGTGTTGATGGCTTTGATTTTCTCTGAATTGATGTAGCTAAAGTATATATAGAATTAAAATGAAATAATCAAGATTTTTTTTTTTACAAAAAAATCAAATAATTAATTAAAATAAATATTATATTTTGAATACATATTCAGTTAATCTATTTAAATATGAAGACATTTGTAGGCTACTTTAAAGTTCCCAGCGTTTTCTGGCTTATGTCTTTCTGGTTGAGGTGTGCCGTATTTCCTTCTTCAGAAATAAGCGGAATATAATCCTTTCCATCCTGTTATGCAAGAAAAAAAGTTCAATTTCTGAAAGCCATATGTCGCCACAAGGAAAAGTCTTAATAAACACACAATAATTATGTCCCACCTGTTGGACGCAGGTCTGCAGGAGGTCTCCCAGTATCTCCATAAGAGCAGTGAAAGAAGGTCTGTCCTCAGGGTTATTTTCCCAGCATGCCCACATGATGCTATAACTATCAGACAAATCCCACAAGCTCATCATCGATGTATTGGTATTGGTTCATGCTTTACAGTGTTTTCACGTTTGAGAACTCACGTGTCCGGGGTGCTGTACTCAGGAGGACACATCCGAGTCCCCTGCTTTAGTCTGTGACAAAACTCCTCATCAATGTTCAGCCCCGGGTATGGAGACGCTCCTATAGATCACAAACACTGTCATATGTGACCGTTCACAGAGAGAGATGATTGATTTACTAAGAACATACAAACGTTCTTCATTTAAAATATGTGTCGGTGGTGCATAATAAAACAAATTGAATGTAATTTCTTGCACTACTAAACTAAGCTATCAGACTAATTGGGTATCTGTAATTAATACAGACATTAATTGTCATTATAAAATAGTTCAAACAGCATAATCATAACATGATTTTGTAGGAATTGTAATCAAGCGCTAAAGAGAAAGTAATTTGAGCCAATGGGATCGCTCGAGGGAGGACCTGATTTGTCACCACACCATCTATTTGAATAAGAGAAAACAGGGCGAAATTTTTTTATTTACCTTTTCTCCATGAAGTTGTACATTATATTAATCTGATTTCTGGCTCCAACAACAAAAAGGCAATTACAACTGTCAACGTATGGTCCTTTTTCTCTTTGTAATGGCCCATATGCTTTCCCTGGCAAAACTGTATCCCTTTATATTATAAATAATGTATATTTTGTGAGTCTTTTGTGATTTTTACTTTATTTTTGCAATAAAAAAAAAGTGTAAAGTGGGACTTGATTTTGTCCAACAGCAATTGCTGTGAGTGACAGGTTATAGCTGCAATTGTGATCCTCTATATGTATATGTTGTTATTGTTCTGTTTTGCAACAAAAAAAGTGTGAGGGGACGTAATTTTGATTAAAGATTATGATTGTACAAAGATAAATCATTTCTAATAAAACAATACTTGTCAATTTAGAATTTATACAGTTATTTTAGTTTTTATTTCAGTTTTATTTTACTTTTATTAATGTTTTGAACTAGCTTTTAGTTTTTTATTTAAAGTTAATTTGATATTTTTTTGTGTAATTTTGTGTAAGTTTTGTTTTAAATATTGTTATTTTTAGTGATATATATGCAGTTTTAGTTAACAAAAATAACCCTGATTTCATGGTGACTTTAATAACTTTGTTTAAAATGTTCACTTTCATGTTTCCTTTTGAGTTTTCTCACTTTCATTCTCTTGCTATGACCTCACTGACCCGCTGGAGAGACAAAGGTCAATTGTTCTTTTGTGTCATATTTCAAAGGGGGTGTGCTATGAAAAACTCAACGGTGACGTGCTGAACGCTTGACTGATGTATGGAATTACCAAGTGAGAAGATCTCCCAGAGCAGAACTCCATACGACCACACGTCACTCTGAGTGGTGAAGACTTTGTCGAAGATCGATTCAGGGGCCATCCACTTCAGCGGTAACCGTGCCTTATGGCAAAACACATTCATAACACACATTTGACCCTTTACTTTATGTTGTTGGCCACTGACATTGATTTATCGATGGCGGTACACTCACATCTCCCTTGCGCACATAGTCTGGGTCTTTGTATACGTCTCGAGCCAAGCCAAAATCACAGATCTTCACCACATTGTTGTTGGACAACAGGATGTTTCTGGCAGCAAGGTCACGATGAATGCACTAAAAACATTTGTGATTCAACCACTGTCATATTCATTCTCACATACTCTCATGTAAACAGGAAGGAAGAAACGTTACCTTGCGAGAGGCGAGAAACTCCATTCCTCTGGCTACCTGGAAGCTGTAAGAAATCAGGTCTTCAAGCAGCAGAGGGTTGATGGATTCAGGAAGAGAAGCTGGGCAAGACAAACAACATTGCAATATTGTGCAGCACTTTGGTCGCCCAAGGTTGTTTTAAATGTGCTTTGTAAAAATTGGACATTTGCATCCTTGCTGAATAAAATCATTTTTGAACGATAGTGTTTCATTTTTTGTTGTAACATCCCCTTACTGTCTTTTTTCATCAGTGGTTTACTGGTTCAAAATAAATCATTATTAGACTAGTGAAGGGCTGCAATACTGACTTTAAATGACATCATGCATGTATGAGATGTAACCTCACCACTATCCTCCTCTGAGATCTCTGCTCTCTCCTCACTAAACCCTAAACTGGCGTTGCTCTGGCCACTGGACACCCTGGTCAGTCGTCCTTTACATCCCTCTTCTCTGTTCACCTGAGTCACACACAACACAAGAAATGAAAAGCTATGATCTAGTGAATAATGCACATATCGGTAACACTTTAGTTTGAGGGCCAATTCTCACTATTTAGCTGCTTATTAGCTTGCATATTGACTGTTTATTAGTACTTATAAAGCACATATTAATGCCTTATTCTGCATGACAATATTCTACATCCCTTAATCCTCAATACCTAAACTTAACAGCTACAACAACTATCGTACTAACTATTTTTAAGCAGTAAATTAGGAGTTTATTGAGGCAAAAGTCATAACTAACAAAGTGAATGTGTTCCCCAAACTAAAGTGTGACCCACAAATCATGAGTCAAATGAGTCGCATCACGTTTTAGTTCCTCTGATTTTGGATCATCACTCTATGACTTTTGCATAAACACACTGCTCTTTGTATGAAGCTTCTGTAGAGGCCATTCAAGGAGGCAAGCAGCTTTAGAGACTGTCACAAAGAGGGAAGTAGGCTATGCCTCTGTTGTTTTAGTAAAACACTGGTCTGTTCTTTTCAAAAGGAAATGAGAGAAGACAATAAACTTTACAGCAGACATACAGGTATCTAAAACTCCAGAAAGCAAAGCAACTGTTTCCAGGTTAAAATGCTGTGACGTTTATAAGATCTTCTGAGTGACATTTTGCTAAATGAGGGTAAGTCATGAGGGTAATAACTGAGGAAAATTAATAGATAGACAGACAGACGGACAGATAGACTAACCCTATTTAACAGAAACACCTCTCGTTTGCTCTTAAGGTATGTAGACAGGTTGCCAAACTTGCAGTATTCAACTATAACCATCAGAGGCCCTAAAAACAACAAGAAGACAATAGTAATACATACAACAACATTCATCCATCTCTGTACTGTGAATATTTGGAGTCAGTGCAATGTTTTTGAAATACGTTTCTTATGCTCAGCAACACTGCATACAGTAAAATTGTAAAATATTATTACAATTTAAAAGTTTTCTATTTAAAATATTTAAAAATTCAATTTATTCCTGTGATGCAAAGATGAATTATCAGCATCATTACTGCAGTCTTCAGTGTCACATAATCCTTCGGAAATTATTCTGAAATGCTATTCTTATTACTATCATAATTTTGTTGTTGTTGTGGAAATCGTAGTACATTTTTCAGTAATCTCTGATAAGTTCAACAGAACATAATTTATTTGAAATAGTAATATTGTCTTACATTACAATGTATCTATTGTCACTTTTGATCAATTTAATGCATCCTTGCTGAATAATAGTATTAATTTTTTTAAAAATGCATACTGTACATATTTGAAGCTTTTTTTCTTGTAACTAGAAATCAGTATCAAGCAAAATCAAACTTTGAGCGTTTTGGTTTACAGAGAAATGGTAACATTCACACCACCTAGTTTGGTGCATGCACCGAGAAGATTGACCACATTGAGGTGATGACCAATGTGATTGAGGATCTTCAGTTCTGTCATCAGAGCCTTGTGTTCACTGGGCGTAGCACCATCTGCAGGGACAGCACAGGCATTAGGGCCTAGGGTATAGGGATAGGGAACTTAGGGCTAGGGTATAGGGATAGGGATAGGGTTAGGACTAAATTGTTGAAAAATGTTGATCCAGGAACATGTCTTGGCAAATTCACGGTGACCCTGGGAACCCACTGTACAGAGTTCAGTTCCAAGTCCAACCCCATTCAAACACACCTGATCTGCTTATCAATGTCTGCAGGATTGCTTGAAAATACACACACAGGTGTGCTGAAGCAGGTTGGAAATAAACTTTGCAAGACAGTGAGTCCCCAAGAGCAGGGCTGAAGACATCTGCCTTTACATAATACCCTTGTATTTTATCAGAATGTTTGAGCAACTGTTTTAATGTTTCAGAATATACCTTTAAGCATCTTGACGGCCACAGTTGTGCAGCTGACTGAATTACAAATGCCAAAAGCTGAAGCTTGCATTACTTGCCCGAATGCCCCTCGCCCCAGGGGCTTTTCTGGAGAACAGGACAATAAACCATATATCAGTATACTGCATAACAGCATTACCACAATTTATAAAGCACACACACACAATTTACCCAGTTTAAGGCGGTCCCGTGGAAACTCCCATTGGGCGGAGTCATACTGTAACCTGTCACAGTGCTCAAGCAGAGGCTCCTCCCCTGGGTGCAGGATGATTGGCAGGTACTCTGCTTTGCCATGAGTGGGGTTTGGCTGAGAATAAGCCACATGATATAGATATATATTACATGGTACAGTAATATAAGTAGTTTTTTGGCCTTCAAACTCTCAAACCACCCTTGGTGGTTCTCACCTGTTTGAGTTTCCGAATTAGCAGTGTGAGAAGCAGCCAGAAGAGAGTGGCTACAACACATGTGCATGCTAGAGTCAGGATCTCCAGAGAAAGGAATTCAGATGAACCTATAAGATGGATTAATAAGTGTTGAAAAATGAGTGAGACATGATCTGGATCCCCCATGAGCATGACAACTCCCTATAGGTCGTGAGTAATGCATTAGCCTCTATAGAAACAGCTAAACAAATGAACCTACATAGGAATAGGTAAACAGTTTAAGGGTTTAAAAAAGCCAAGGCCATCTGTGGGAAATAAAAATGGGAGACAGTTTCCTTCCTGACCTATCGGAAAGAGAACAGCGTGAACGTCTCCTCTCAGCGCTGAGTTTAGAAGCATCCGAAAAGTGCAAATAAGGGAGTGTGAGGAAAAAGAAAAAAAAACGCAGAGAAAAAATCCACAATGCTGATTTGGTGTCAAGCAACATCTACTTATGTTTACAATGTCGAAAACAGTTGTACTAATTATTTTTGTGGTAAATTTGTCATTTTTTAAAAAGATTCTTCAATGGATAAAGTTAAGAAAACAAAATGTTGTATTGTTACAATTAATGTAGACATCTTTACAGTCACATTTGATCAATTAAAAATATCCCTGCTGAATAAAAGCTTTTAAAAGTGTTGTGTATATTCAGCACATGATGGTAAAGGTGATTACCATTGCTTACAAGCTGCTAAAAAAAATTAAATCAGTGCCTTTAAAATTAGCTTGATGTAGGACTGTGTGTACTTTTTATTTTAGAACAAAACTGGAAAGTGATCCTTTGATCAAAATTGCGAGTATACTGTTCAATGTTTTAGAGCTACAGTTGTTTCATATTAGTATTATTACTATTAAATGTACACTTGCCATAAAACAGATAAGAGTTAAAAAGAGTGAATTTGCCCTTGTCAAAGCAGTAGCTTACTTTGAACCCAAATGTGGGCGGAGCTCGCCACAGAACCCCTCTCATTGGTGGCCTCGCAGGTATAAAGTCCCTGGTCCTCAACCGTTATTCGTTCGATATGTATAGTCCCTTCCTCTGGAAACATAATTCCTGTCAATAAAAGAAACAGGTATGTGATGTATACATTTACATGATTCTTAAAATAAGTACTCAAAAAGTGCGCTTTCCAGTCTCACCAGACACCTGCTGGAGCTTTCTTTGGTCCTTATACCATGTGATCCGGGGGTGAGGAATTCCCCGAGCGGGGCAGCGGAGAGTGACCGAGCTGCTTACATTAACAGTGTGATCGCTCAGATTTCGCAGCAACACAGGTGCCTGCAGAACTGTACAGAGACAAAGAGGGTTTGGGTCAGGGGTCATTACACATGATGTTCCACATCCACTGAATCAGTTTAATCAAAAAAGATCAAAAACACCTCTGGGAGATTGACGGAAGCCACAGCAGTCACATGGGGCACTTAGCATTACAAGTTCGCCTTATAAAGCAGCTGAGTGATTTACGGGCGACGCAGTCTGCTATTGTTATAGAAGTGTGAATAGACTGTGGGTTGTATTTCTTTCATTGCAGATCAAGGCCTGGAGTGTTTGAATTGCAGCCACTGGAGTTGTGCCATTCAGTCCCTCCGTTGGTCTTAATGACACATTCAACATTCAGACACATTCATGGACTTAACCAGAGGTGGTCAAAGTACACCACTTCCTTACTTGAGTGAAAGTACAGATACTACTGGTCAAATATTACTCTGTTACAAGTAAAGTTTCAAAGACCGATTAAAAGTACAGAAGTACTTTTTTTAAAGTAAATAGTAAATGCATTGCTTTATTATTGTTGTATGTAATACTTACAGTATCTTATGCCTCTGCTCTGAATCTATGACCTACCCTCATATCAAAATAAAATGTATTTCTTGAACACAGTTCCAGTAGGCTAGTGGGATTGAATAAGAGCATTCAATAACGTCCACAATGGTTTCGGACACCCAAATGGCTGTTCCCTCAAATAGTGCTTTTGGCTTTTAGTATGATAGCCTTACTGATATATCTATAAAGTGTGCTCCAAAACAATGACAAAATTTGCATTTAGAAGCCCAAACCCAACATTGAAAATTAAAATCAGGTTGATGTCAGAATCAACACCAGATTGACGTTAATCTTTAACGTTGGACAGACGCTGTAATGTGGTTGAAAATGAAAATGAAAATGGGGTTAACGTCAGAATTTATCAACATAAGTCTGGTTCTGACATCAACCCGACTTTCATTTCCAACCAAAATCCAACGTCTGTCCGACATTAAATGCAGGCTTCAGTATGACGTCAGGTTCTGACATCAACCCGACTTTTATTTCAAACCAAAGTACAACCCCTGCAGCCAAAATCAACCCCTGACGAATGTTACAACTTTCTACTCAAGGACCTTGACAGAATTGAAGTGGAGTAAAAAGTATCAAATGTAGTGAAGTTCAAGTAAATAATACTCAAGTAAAGTACAGATACTCAAAAAGTGTACTTAGCGTCAATTTTATGTAGATTAATATATGATAATTCCAGGTTAACATGAAACAAAAATCCCAAGGGTCCTTGAGGAAGGAGGGATCCTTCACATGAAGCTTGATTTCATAACTCCAGTAAAAAAGGGGAATAATAATCAGACTTCTCCTTCAGATATTTTCCCCTGGGACACAATTGATTATTGTCTCGTTCCTCGTTCTGTGACAGTGGCTGATTGGCTGATTGTTCTTTGGCCATGTGAATCAGCCTGTAAATGTGGCATAGTGGGAAGTGCCATTGTGTGCTCTTCCTCCTGACTAGATCTAATTCCCACACCAAAGAGGTTCTGCTTCACACAGCCTTGGAGAGAAGGGCTACAGGAAGCTCTGGTTCCCAAGGACCCTGTTTCGCTCTATCTTTCTCTCTCTCTCTTTGTCTCTCCTTCCGCCTCTGTCTCTAAATGTGTGGGTGTCTGCAAGCACATCCTTATGTGACTCAAAGTTAGTATCTAAGAGAAGTCTGATGGCTTCTGTGCCTCACTTCTACAGATGTTTCAAATCTGTTAAAATTTAAATAATGCAGTTAGCCACTTTTTTCCATACGCTCGCCCTCATGTCGTTCCAAACCCGACTTTCGTTCATCTTTGGAACACAAATGAAGATCTTTTTGATGAAATCTGGGAGTTTTCTGTCCCCCCATTGACAGCACAACTAAGCTTCAAAAAGTGAAAGAGATCATAAAGCTAATCCATATGAATTGAGCAGTTTAGTCCAAATTTTCTGAAGAGACATGATCGCTTTATATGATGAACAGACTTTTATTCTCATATAAACATTCATAAATCAGTTGTGGTAAACAGAAGCTCAAGCATGTTCGCTTGACGTGTAAGAACTAATGAGGAACTTCATTCTCGTGTTACGCAGGACGTTTGAGTTTCCACGAGAACCAATGAGGTTTGCCCTCGCACATCAAGCAGATTCAGTTGAGCTTCTGTTTATGTTCGCTGATCAATGCCTAAATGTGAATAAAAGAAATTAAATAACTTCCTCATATAAAGCGACCAAGTCTCTTCAGAAAATTCGGACTAAACCACTCAATTCATATGGATTCGTTTTATGATCTCTTTATGAGATTTTTGAAGAGTCAAAGTGGTGAGAGAACAGAAAGCTCTCACGTTTCATCAAAAAGATGAACATTTGTGGTTTGAAGATGAACAAAAGTCTTATGGGTTTGGAATGACATGAGGGCGAGCAAATGACCTTATGCACAGCTGAACTCAAGCCAGCTCCTTGTTTCCTGTCTGCCATTATTGGCCGAACTTGACTAATTCAGGTGTGTCTGATTATTGTTGGCGTGACTACTGAGGTCAGGCACACCTGGATTAATCAATTTGTCCAATAATGACAGACAGGAAACAAGGAGCTGGCTTAAGTTCAGGAAGTAGCGCAGCTGTGCATAAAGCCCATTAATAAAATAATTACAATTTTTGGGTGAACTATACCTTTAAGCCTGTGCATTAATGCACTCCTGCGGATGCCAAACCCGTTGTGCCATGTCTTAACGTGTCCTATTAGTATGTGCGTGATCATTATTATGGTATTTTTTTGTCATTTTTGTGGTTTGACAGTTCCTGTCCATTTTCACTTTCAACAACCGGAACTTTCCGCAAAATATCTCAAAATGTAATGACAGAATATTCATGTTTGGTAAACTATCCCTTTAATGAGAGCATTAGTGTGAGTGTGTGTGTGTTGAGCACAATAACTCTTAAAGACACACCTGTGATCTCCACTGCTGTATCTAGGTGTGTACGTTCTCCAGTAAGCAGATGTGTGGCGGAGCAACGGTATGTTCCTGAATCCTGTGCAGTCACATTCTTCAGCAGAAGGTGCAGGGTGTGAGAGAAGTACCCCTCTGTGAGCTCCCCGCCAAGAACTGAAGCTCCCTCTGATACTGTGGACTGATTCGGCATTCTATACCATGACAGGTCTGAATAGAGATGCCTATTGGCCATGCAGACAAGACGAAGGTCCCTGCCCTCTCTGGGCTCTTCCTCTAAAGACGCGATAAGGCCTCCTTTGACATCTGTGATGGTGGACAAAAGAAGATTCAATCAACTTCCACTTCCTGTGCATTAACTCTGGATACAGTGAGACAGAATACACACAGACCTACTGGCAACAACATAGTTTTGTTTGAGGCCACGGAGCACAGAGAAACCATTTTGGAGTGTTGACCGAGACTAATTTTTCATAACCTTTGATGACAATGTTGAATAGCCATTGTCAGTACAAGTAGCAATAAGACGCTAGTGTAAAGGCGCACTATTTACTTTAGCTATTTGAAATTTCCCGTGGAAACCGCTCGAGGGTTTCCTGATGGAAGATAATGTTTATCTTTCCCGAACACCACCAGCGTTCTCCAAATAATGCGCCGCACGAGGAGGCAGCACGATAAGAGCCACAGGTTCCTGTTCACTCCTCCACCCTGTCACTATGACAACAGCCAGGATGGGCTACATCCACTGTGGCTGAATTTAGCACAGGTTAAAAGCAAACCCTCGAAAACAAGGGGACGGATGAGGGAGGGATAAGTGGGAAAATGGGAAGGAGGGAGTATGAAAGAAAACGATGTTTAGCATCGTTTAAGATTCAGTTTCGCATATAAAGTACCTGTGACATAGAAATGGATGTCTAGTTCATCTCTGCCCATTAAGTTTGATGCAACACAGCGATAGATACCAGAGATCAATGCTTCGCCTACTGTCAGAACTCCTACAGTCTGTGGAAACACAAAAACAACTGTTGCATGCAAACAAACAAGGCTAGAAAGTTTAAAACCACATATGAATTGCATCATTTCCTTGAATATGTTCCTGCATTGACTTCCATTGTACATTCTCAACAAACAATCAATCTACTCAAATTCTAATCTTGATTGATAAGAATGCTGTTCAAGCCCCTAACTTAATTTACAAACTAAAATCAACAATGGCAACACACGCTTTGTTGGTAATAATGTATTCAGATAGCCAGATTGCTCACCATTGGATTCTGTTCCCCCGTGGCTCTTATAAGGAAGTTCTAAAATGTGTTAAACCGATTCTAGTTAAGATCCATCCCCAAACAGAACATAATCAACTACCTTTAACCCATGAAACTATAACGATTCTGCATGGGGGTATAGTAGTTCAGACAGCTGGATTGCTTGCAATCAGATTCGGTTCAACCATGTTTCTTATACAAGGAGGTTCTCTTATTTGTTAAAATGATACTAACCTACTACGAAGGTTACGCTGTAAAATCTCTTTAATTACGCAGTACTTTCCGGGCTGGAATCTAAACCGTTACCGAAAAGGGAATTGAAATCAGACGGCCGGATTCTGTTCCCCATGTTTCTTGTACAGAGGTTCTAATATTTATCAAACTTATACCCGTTAAGATCCATTCCCAAATGGGATGGAATCAACAACTTGAAAGCTATATCATCATGTCTCTTAATGGGGGTTGAGAACTGCCAGATTGCCCGCCACTGGATTCTGTTCCCCTGTTTCTTGTTCAAGGAGGTGTTAAACTGATCCATCTCCATACAGCATAGAATCAACAACTTCCAAGGCATTACAATGATATTACTTAACATGGGGTGGGAGAATGGATTATTATTATTATTTGAGTACCTTATTTTAACAAAATTGTTATCGTTATTATGGTATTGTTATTCCTGCACCAACAATGCTGATTCAGGAACATGAATGGAGGCTGGAAATAGTATTTTTTCTAGTTGTCTAGAGACGTTTTTTGGAACACAGAGAGCAGATGCATTTATGTTGCTTATGTGAATCGCAGGGAATATTTTTGGAGCGTTCTTGTGTGCCCTCTTGCATATTCATTTCGTCTCTTCCCATGATCAGTCCACCCACTAGAACACTCACCTTATTCTTCCCTTCTAACACTTCCTGTCTGTGCGTGACGGTCAGGATGGGATTGTGGGTGGACGTGACATCTGTCTTCTCGCTGACTGGAGTCCAGGAGGAAGGAGGAGGCTTCTCACATCTTAGAGAGAGGAAGACAGAGGACGAGAAAGAGGAAGAGAGAACGACAGCACTCTCAGTACACAAGTGTTGATGCAGTGATGTCACACGACACAGATGTGTGGCGCAGCTGTGGCCCAAAAGGGGAAGACCGGAAACTTCCTATCACAAATCTCTTGGGAATTGATTTTTCACTTTAGTCATCTTATGGAATTTCTTCTTTGGAATTTCTTTTCTCAGTGTGTGTGTGTGTGTCATCCATATTAGGATATGGTGACACTCGTTGAAGTGTTCCTTAATTAGCAGTGTGTGGGGCTTGGATGCGTTCCCTTTCCTGCCTGTAAATCATCCCAGCCATGCTTCCGAAGTCCCAACCTCTCCTCCAATTTTGCACACTAACTTCAGGCATTTATCCCATTATCTTATCCATGCCAATTTTTTAAGGTCTCTAATCTTCAGAGCAAGGTTTTGGTGGCCCTGGTGATGGGTATTTGTCCGTGACTGTGTGCCCACCGCCCTGTTACCCCTCCCTGGCTTTGACGACTCTTTCTGATTGCTCTTCCTATTTGGCTGAGACAGTGAGTGTTCTGTCCTCGTATGTTACACCCTGATCATGACAACAGCACTTCTCAAACACACAGTCAAGTCCACTCTCCCACGGCTCTCCGGGAACAGTCGCTCGCTCGCTCTCTCATACGGACACGCACACAGAGAGACTTCAAACACCCATTTGTTTTACCAAAAACATCCTCACTCATTCTGCATTCAAAACACCTTCATCCATGTACCCAGTGTGCCTGCGTACAGTATTATGAACTGACTTCAGTGGGTCATTATGAAATCTACTTTGTTTTATTGTCTAGAAAATGCATCAGTCAAGAAACAGTTCAGCTAGACCTTTGCCATCATTGAGAACTTGGAACCAAACAGACCATATTGTACAAATAATTTCAAGCAAATTTAATGCAAATACATTTGATATAAACACATACATTAGATATTAAAAATACATTTTTTTTATCAGCGTTCTTACACATTTGGCAATTATTGATATTTACCATAAGTAAGTTAGTTGTATAAAATTATTAAATATTAGAATCATATATTACTCATAGACAATCTGTATAAAAAGGGGCGAATCACATTGGGAGAGACCCGTAGAGTAGAAACAAACACACAAACGCTCACTCAACACACGCAAACACTTGCATACAAACAGGCAGGATCCTTTTTTTCAGCACAAAATAAAGCAACTGTAATACACAGCATCACCGTGAAGTGGAAGAGTGTGACATAA
Source organism: Pimephales promelas (assembly GCF_988280905.1). NCBI lineage: Eukaryota > Metazoa > Chordata > Actinopteri > Cypriniformes > Leuciscidae > Pimephales > Pimephales promelas. Next base: position 19,927,798 of record NC_142790.1, read on the forward strand.
GTTGACATATAGGATGACACAGAGCTTTTGTCATTCATTTCTGGCCCATCAGAACTCCTACACAGCAGGCATTCTGGGCCAGATCCAGTCTGAAAAAAAAAAAAAAAAAAGAGAAATCCAAATAGCGAGCCTCGGTTTTCTCTGCCCTCCTTGGCTCACGTCAAGATAGCAGATACAGGATATTTTCATCTTGTACAATCTGAACTCACAGCTTTTGTGGATGTTAGAACTATAACTGATGGTCTGGGCTTTGGAGATGGAGGCTTGGTTCATACATCCTTTATAGTACCACTCAAGAACACAAAAAGCAAAGCAGCACCAGGCAGTGTATGGATGGGGATCTCGCTCAGAAAGAGGAAGAGCAGAAAAAAAAAACTGTCTCTGAACAAAAAAAAAACAAAAAAAAAAGGAATAAATTAGAAGGTAGTTCCAGGGGTGCAGAGATATCAGCCTGCCCGTCCTGTGTGAGCCCAGCTGTTCTGGATCCTTGTGAGAAGGCCTGCTTTAAGTCACGTCTCTGGGATGGCTGGATAAGGAAGGGCACTGGCAGTTGTAGGGTTATTTGTGAGAGTGGCAGGACAGGTGAGGGGGATTGTGGGGGATCAGTAAAGTGGGGCGGAGGGTGTGTGTGTGGGATCAGGGACTCTCAAGAATAGATCAAGCTCCTGAGGAAGCGGACTGTGCCACGTTTGAAGACGGAGGGACAATCACGCTGCTGGGAAGCTGTCTCGCGTCGGGGAGGAAGCCAAACAACGAGAGGAAAAGCGCTCTGATTTTTCGCACAGGAAGCCCGTCTGCGCCTCCTGCCTGGCTGAGATAAGAGTGCTGCTGTTCCCATGGCCGAGCTAAAGCCCATCCAGCCGCTATCAGGCCGGCCCGGCCCACAACTCCACTCTCCCTGGGCCTCCTCCACCGCAGCGTCAGGCCAGCCGCGCCGGGCTGCTATAAAGAATAAGGGCCTGAGTCAGGGTCCAGCCAGTCAAGACCTCTCAACAGAACGTACATACAATACCTTTCAATGATCAAGCTTTACACAGTGATTGAATTTTTTTTTTTATCATGTATACTTTTTGAACTTTAATTTATGCAATGATGAGTATCTGGAAATGATAAAAAATTCTACCATAAAGGCAGTCCCAGATGTGGGCATTTCCTGCATTTTAGGCAAAAACTCCCCCAGAATGGATTTAAACATGGATTAAACTAAGTTGACTTTTTTAATAAACTTTTTAATTGATGAGTGTTATATTTGAGGCTGCAAAGCATTTCTTAAAGAGATAGTTATTTTTAAAAATTGTTCCAAACCTCTGTGCAGAGTTATCATTATTAAATAAAACTAAAAATAAAAACCTGAAATACAATACAATTCTTATTTACAGTTTTAGTTTAAGTTCTAAGTATTAAAATATCTAAAACTAAATAATCCAAGGCCTAATAAAAGCTATATAGACATGTAAAAAATTGACTCAAATTCTAACAAATATTTAAATGAAAACTTCAAATATTAAAATTAAAAACTAATTTAAAATATTAACAAAAACTATAATAGTTTATCAGTGATAAACAACACTGACTCTGTAATTTTCTTCAGCAGAACACAAAATAAGTCAAAATGTTTGAGTTGTTTTTATCAAAATAATATAAAAATCAAATAGGGACCAAACATTGTCAATATTGAGTAAATGATGATAGAATTAGCCTTTTTGGGTGAACTATCGCTTTAAGAATGCATGAAGGATGGCTGGCACATACTGGGAGTCTGTTGCATTATTCTAGCCAACAAGACTTTTCCTCTCAGAGACATTTCATTTTTAGTTCTTTTAGGAAGCACTCAAAGAATAGGCCAAGAAAATATCACCAATCTAACATGTCACGATGTCAGTACAATAGCCTGACCTAAAAATGGACACATTTGAAGTAGAAAAGGCAGTGCCTTATAAATAGTAATACTTTCAGGGTTTAGTTACACTTTATTTTGATGGTCCACTTTAGCCATTCTGTTGACTACAAGTAAAATTGTATGTCAACCAACTCTTATTAGAGTATTAAGTAGACGTTAAGCTTAATATCTTCTCTTTATGGTCCCCCGACAAACATATAGCCTACTGTAAAAAAAAAAAATAAGTTGCTGCCTCAAATTTTAAATACAATCAACTTGGATTTTTAAGTCATTTCAACATAACTTACATTAAAATGACTTAAAAATTAGATGAATCTTGTACAACTTATAAAAACATAACTTATTTTGATGAGTTAAAACAATGTAAAAAATTATTGATCTTTTTTCTTTTATAAATTATATGATCGTTAAGTTATGACAAAATCTTTTTACATTGCTTTAACTTAAACAAGATAAGCAATTTTCAATTAAAAAAAAGTTATACAGATTAAGATTCAACTCGTTTTTAGGCCAGTGAATGTAATTTAAGTTGAAATGACTTACAATTTCAAGTAGAATCAACTTGGCAGCAACTCTTTTTTTAAGTTACTTTGCAGTACATGTAAACTTATTCTACTAACCCCGAACCATCTATAATACTTACTAATATTCTAATGAGAGTTAGTTGCAACGTTACTTAAAAAGTGTAACCAAAAACTCAGTGTGTGTGTCTATATGGGAGTGAGTCAGGAATGTATGTGGAATGGTGTTTCTGTGAGATGAGTAATGCTTGCTAAATTTTTCTCATGAGAACGGTGGATATGTGGTGTGTCAGACATTGAAGAAGGCATGGCAGGATGCGTCTGAGCAATCACAATAATAAACAGCCAGCTTTCTGCACAGGAAGTTCATTAAATCATAGTGTTTGATTTAGAAACGAACAAATTGTGCTTGTAAGCACGGAACTGGCTTCTTTTGAAGTGCTTTTTTCTGCACTTTCAACTCGGGAGTTAAATTCAGTTCTATGACTGTACCAGGCACACACATTCACACAAATACAAACACACACACACGAGCGTCTGCATCCACACAAAAATGAATAGAGACACACACATGAAAGGCCTTCTCAAGCATCTGTTCTGCAGGCTAAGAGGAAACCCTGTCTGAACACATGCTGAATTAGACAAAACACGTCTCTATTCACAAAAACACACACACACACATACATGCATGCATGCATGAGTGTGTGTGTGTAAATATAGACACATGTCTCCACTCATATGTGCATTCATTCTAAAAAAAACAACACATCAAACACAAAGTGACCAGGTACAGTGTGAAATAACTGAACTATTTAAAATGGTTTTAGACATTACGTAATGATGGGGAGGATATCTAACTTAGTCTAGTGTGGGAAATCCAAACCTAGCAAAATTACATTGTCTCGGATGTGTTTTTTCACCTGCATCAAATACCAAATTAAAATGACAGAATTTTTGGCCCTGACCCAGTATTCTTCACTGTATCCCTTTCCTCTTTGACTAAAGGCAACAAGGACATGATTGGTCAGTCATTGGGGAAATGTATTCAAATTTAGAAAGTTCACTGTAATGCTTTCACTTTTTAAAACATGATAGTGTGAAATAAAATGGAGTTTTAGAGAGCCTGCAGAGGCCAAAATCTTACTAAAAAGGCAAAAAATGTATTGTTATGTGAGTGGCTTTAGCACTAATAGGGTTGTCTATTTGATTGGCGACGCATATATATATATGATTTCAATGTGCATTAATCACTGCCTTATTACATATTGGACAATTATTATGTGTTTCTGCGTGGATGGTGAACTTACAGGCCTTTCGGAGGGCACGGATGCCAGAGCCATTGGATTTGAGGTGGTGGGACACCATGAGAGGTGCAGTGCAGGGCTTGTCTGCTGCCTCGCTGGACTGTCCCGGGTTGATGAGAGGAAACTGTCTTCTCTCCAATCTGTGGCTTCACTGTGAACAGATTTTGATAGAAGAGAAAAAGATGTTACGTCACATTGTCATAGTTTCCATTAAAAAATAAAATAAAAAAAATTTAACCCCAATTTAAGCAAAAGAATATTTTTAATCAATTTGAATGATATTTTTTCCCAACAATAGTATTTTAAACTTTTGGCTCAAAGTAGATTACAAAACTGTTTTGTTGAATATGGATCTGAAAAGAAACAGTCCAATAACATTAAGAAAGATCTCTCCATCTTAAATCTCACCATTTACCACCAATGTGAGTGTGAGGTTCTGGAAAAGTCCATACTGCTGGATCCCAGTAAGAATGGTATAGATTCCTGCGTCCTCTTCCGATACGTCCCGAATAACCAGGGAAAACCCGTCTACATGGTAACGGGAGCACCGCTCGGCTGCGACCATCCCATCCTTCAACCTAAGCAATAGATTCAGCTGTTGAGATTTTTTTTCAAATGTTCACTTCAATAATGAACGTACTTTGCAAACATCATTTAGCAGCTCAACAATGTGTTGAAAGGAAATTTTACCAGATGACTTCAGGTGCAGGGAAAGCCCTTAGTTTTGGAGTAAGACGGAAAGATTTCTGTCCTGCAAAAGCTTGAACCACAGGGCTGTTTCTGTGCTTGAGTCGAATGAAAGGCTGGTCTGGGAACAGACAGACAGGAAAATTGGACAATCAGAAACATACATGTGGACGAATGAAAGCTGTAAATGGTCAATAAGAATCCATTTGAGAAAAAGTACAATAACTTGGGGGGGGAACTCTAAAATTCTAAAACTCACCATAGACAATAACCGTGGTGTTTGTGTCTCGCTTGGATGGACCACTTGTCACTTGACATTTGTAGAGTCCTCTGTCTGCTTTGCTCAGTCTGGGGATGGTGAGAACACTGTAGAACAGCATGTTGGTTCTGCTCCTTGATATGCGTCTGCTGATAGTGGCCGATCCATTAGCCTTAAGTATAAACAAGCAGAGCAAACTGAGTCACAAAGAATTGTTTTGTTCCAAAAAAGAAAATTATCAACAACATGGTTTTCAGAGGAAATGAGGGCTACAGAAGAGCTGTATGTGTTGACTGACCATTAAAAAAACTCATTATCAATTTGGTTGTTGTATAGCGCTGTGATGGAATTTATTTTCAAGTAAGTACCATGTCTATTAATGGGCAAAGCTTCAGTAATGTCTTCAGCTAATCAGCTTGAGATCCTTTCCCTCTAAATTGGATATATCTCTTAAGGCTAATAGTGAATGTTTTATGAGCCATATTCATCCGCACAGTCACGCAGTGCCTAAGCACATCCAAAACAATGTTCTTCCACAAAATGCATGCAGTTTTGTTTTTTAACAGCTGTGACAAAAGTGTACTTTTAATTTTGATATGAATTAATTTTTTGTTCATTTTGAAGAATTTAATGAAAACTGTTTCAGTTCATATTGGCAGACTTCGATATCTTAGCAAATCTGAGTACAATTTGTGTTCTGAAATAAGAAGAAAAGCTGATGCCCAGGAGCCTCTATTTTCTCTAAGGGATATTAAACAAGCTCACTGAAACAAGCATTTTCTGTTGAGCTGCTTTAAAATATATTATGGAAAGCACTATACATATTAACTTGAACTGAATGTAACTAAATTTTCTTACTGATTGGTGTTGGATTTAATAGATTTAGTCGTGATGCATCAAGGTGAGCTCATGCTACTGTACTGTGATTTCACAAGAGAATATTATAGATTCTGATTATACCAATTGCAAAATAAAGATTGTAGAAATAGCATTTCATAAAGTATATGATGGGTAAAAACACACCTTTTGTGGGTAAGTCCAGGTAATGGACACCCTGGAGTTCCATTCAGCCGTAACGGTGCAGTTCAATGCTAAAATCTCGCCTTGCAACGTGTGGAGCAAACTCGTGCTGTTTAAATACACGTCCAGGATTTTATTTACTGCAAAAAGAAGGAAAACGGTACATAGTTTGAAAATAAAAATTTGATCCACAGATTGGTTAATCAAAAAAACCTTAAGCTCTTACCTGGCCTGTGAGTCAAGAACTTGTTGCTGTATTTGACTCCATTGACAAGAGTCTCACAGGAAAACAGCCCAATGTAGAAGTATGTTGGACTACGGATACTGAAGCCTTGCCTGCTGTTCCAGATGATGTTTCTATTATCAGGAGCTAACACGTGGAGAGGATACTGAAAATGTAAGAAAAAATCCTTATTACAGCTTTTACATTTCTTTAAGGTGCAGCAGAGGTTTTTGCTTTCATTTTGAAAAGCTCTAAAATGTTCCATTGGTGAGGCATTTTATAAACAGACTTGCAATTTCAGTTTGACACTTATTTGGCCAGCGCCCACAAGGGCTCTAATGGGTTCGACAGTGCACCGTCCTTCAGAAATTCTTGGAGAGCGGTGTTATGATTCTGTTTACTTCCATGACATGTTCAGTGGAGGAAATGTTTACAGGCTTAGATGTGAAACTGTGGAAGTGTCTTGCCCTTTCTCAGGGGATTAGGTGAATGCTTTCCTCTCACTGTGAGCTTCTCAAAATCACCTTGTCTCTAGGAAACACTGTATTAGGTAAGGCATTAGGTAAGCCCTTTACCCAGGTGAGTAGTAACCAGTGTTTTTTTTTTTTTCAATATGGCCTTGAAGACTTTTAGAAAATGAACTCTCATAAAATTTCCAAACAGTGGACATACAATTCTATAATCTTTCTATGAGCATTTCCATGACATTTCCGTCACGTCACAAATTATGTATTGTGTAACAGCAATCTGTGGCAGATATGACAGTGATGGAAATGACTTGGAAATTAAATGGAACAAAATTCTCGATAACTTTGTCTTAAAGGAGTATCATAGTAAATAATTTACTCACCCTATGTCATTCAAGATATCCATGTCATTCTTTCTTCAGCCGAAAAGAAATGAAGGTTTTTGATGAAAACATTCCAGGATTTTTCTCCATATAATGGACTTCAATGAGAAACTTTGTTATTTATTTTTTAAATGAGCGATCGTTTCGCTTGATAAGACCCATATTCATCGTCTGGAATCGTTTAAAGCCCTTTGAACAGTTTGCAGTTTGCACTGAAACTGTCTTTTGGACCTTGAACCGTTTGGTTCCCATTGAAGTCCATTATATGGAGAAAAATCCTGGAATGTTTTCATCAAAAACCTTAATTTCTTTTCGACTCAAGAAAGAATGACATGAACATCTTGGATCACATAGGGGTGAGAAAACTATCAGCAAAAGTTTTTTAAAAGTGAACTACTCCTTTAAGGTGAATTTCACTGCTATAGCATTTCATGTATCCTAAATACACACAGGTTACATCCTATATTAAAAAATTGCATAATTTGACAAAATTACAGCTTGATTGGTGGCCGCGTAAAATTATGACTTTAAGACTATGCACTGAACGAACCAGTGTTGTTACTGTTCACTAAATCTAAAAGTATTAAAAAATGTTTTTCATTGATTGAAATAAAGCTGAAATAAAATACAACATGAATCTTAGATTATTAATAAAAAAAAGTTGCATTGGCAACAAAATAAAATACATTTTTTAGTTAATGTACTCAAATGACTAAATCTACGTTAATAAATACTATAATAGTATATAAATATTACTAAAATAACACTGGACCGAACACATAAGCGAGAAGTAATACTGCTACAGGTAGCACCTTTCTAGGTGAAAAATAGGATCAAACATCACAATGTCACTTTATTAATATTCACGATCAAAGCTGATAAGTTTTATATTGTGCCCCCTTCACCTTCACTACCTTTTCCCACCTCGGTCCAACTTCTTACTAACATCCCTCCCTCAGTTCAGTGCGTAAGAGCAAGGGCAAGGATGTGAAAACGTGACTCCAGTCCATCTCCTCACATCCTGTTACTACAGGATATAGACATCACGGCTAGGCCCTCAGCTAGGTCAGCTTCTGGAAAGGTCCCGCTGGCCACTTTCACAGCTTCAGCGAGAGCGCGGCCGCCTATGTATTGTTCCCTATGCGAGAGGTGCAAGATTAAAGATACATTGCCAAGTGTAAAATCCTCTCAGGAAAAAAACACTCTACCAGTGTGTGACAGTCCAACATTGAGAAGGGTGGAGAGAACTCGTATTTATAGCATGATTGCCTTTTGTATATCTGTGCGCAGGGTCAGCAGGACATAAACAAACAGAAATGAAATGTGGTGCTTTTTTGAGCAAGGAGGGAGGATAGGGATGTCATATCACTAGCATATCATATCCTAAACAGTTTCCATCCTGAATGTGGAGCCAAAGGCAGCTCGAGGGGAACTGGTCAACTTGTTCTTTTCCGTTTCCCCTTCTCTTCTGAAATACATCTCAAGTCCTTTTTAAACCCTCTCGTTACCATATTTGGACTCATCCTGTGTCTCCAGAGATGCAGTAGTAAATCTAATCATTTCATAAATGCACAGCAAGCCATTTTTTTAATTACTATAGGTAAAGCTTCAGTCCTGAAATGGCTGTCTGTGCCAGCAGCTGTAGAAGACATCAGTCTGTGAGGTGTTCTCGGCAACATCTTCTTGGCTTTGTGCAGTGCCAACAAGTAGAGGAAGCTGTGGGCGCCGCTCACTCGGAGCATCGGCTTAAAGTATCCATGTCATGCTGAGCCAAAAAGACGTCTGTACATCCCCTTCGCATGCCCTCACAAACACACTTACATCCGAACTGGCACAAACAGATGCATGCTTGCCCTTATAACCTGGAGTGATTGTGAGATAAGGAAAGGTCTTATTTGTGAATGAGAACACAAAGGATGCACTCCATGTATGGTAATGGTAGCCATAGATAAAAGTAGGGATGGCACGAATGCCTGAGTGCAGCAGAAGCCTACTTGACACCAATGCACTGTAAAAATAAATGCTTTATCTAATCAAAAAAATGCATGCGTTTACTGTAGTGCGTTCTTCCTTTCAAACAGAGAAACAGAATAGAACACAACTCATGGTCTTAAAATAACTATTTTAACAGTGTTGCAATGTGATGCAAGTAATAAAAACAACACATGCAGTGCGTAATTAGGAAATCTGAGTGAAGCGGAGAAAAAAAAACTATTTCTCAAAGTAGACAATTTATAAAATGTCCATCCCTAGACAACATGCCAATTCTGACAAAACAACCAAGCGACAAGCCTTGAAAGCTAATTTTCTAAATAAATGAGTTTTTTGTTCCAAATAGCATTGAGTTTTTATATCTCTGGGGTGCGTTTCCCGAAAGCGTCGTTAGCCAACTATGGTCGCAAGTTCCGTCGTTGCCAGCATAGTTCAACGAGTCGGTGTTTCCCGAAACAATCGATCCAACAAACATTTGCAAAAAAGCAACGCAAAGTTGTGTGGTTTGAATGACAGCTCTCGACCTGTGGTTAGAGGCATCGTTTCTATATTGCATCACATTCGGACGTAATAAATCCTTATCTTGAGCTAACTAAGCAAGCAGACGTTCAGTACAACCGGTGCCTTTTATTTAGAATACATACAAATTGAATTTACGTCTTTTAGTTTGTCAAAAGATTTTAAGTACCGTGTTTGAAGAGGGCGCATGTGCGAACGTGCTCTACGATGTAAGAACGAGCCAAATATTGAGTCTGGTAATAAAGCAAAATAACTGAGAACATTTAGAAATAGTCCTCAGATGACATGTTTGTAAATTATATTAAAAAGTCTAGCGTTAATTGGATCTCAAACAGTTTCATTAAAAGTAGTTATTATTCCACCACGTGCGATACCAACTTGGTTGAACGATACTTTGCGACTATGGGTTTCGGGAAACAGTCGTGACTAGCTAGTTGATTTCTCCAACGATGCATCGTACATGATAGTGAAGCAGCGAAGTACGTCGTTGTACGGGAAACACACCCATGGACAGCCCACCCACTGTCAATACGTATTGGTCAATAATCCTGCCTTAAACATGAAATATCTTCTGATTGGCTGTGATCATCTCACATTTTGTGTTCAGTAGCCTAGCTATTGACTGAAAAATGAAAAGCCTGTGTTTATGAGATGACTGAAAAGTTAGAGTGCATTGACGTTTTTGTTCTAGACAGCACTGGGGTTCTTGCTCTCTAGATGGCCCCGCCCACTGTCAAATCTCATTGGTCAATAATCCTGCATATTAACCATCAAATATTTGTTGATTGGCTGAGACTGTCTCACAAGTTGTGTTCAGTGCCGACAGACGGATTATGTGTTGCTGGAAAGAGGGAAGGCTGATTGAGACACTCACCTTGACCAACGAGACATTGGTGTCTGGGTGTGTGACTCTGCAGGGGAAGACCAACGGCTCTCCCTCCTTCATGTACACCACATCTGGGATCTCCGACTGCATCTTTACAAACGGCCGCTGGCTATCTGAAACGACAAATGCTGAGGTCAGGAACAAACAGACACCACTTACAAACAGCAGATGCTGACAACAATAGTCAGCAACAAATAGAGAGAGAGAGATCGCTCGCATGTTACCAAACACACTCTCTCTCACTGTTGTTTTCTTGATTGCACTTTCGCCTGAGCTGCAATATTCTTGTGGCAATGAAAGGCTTTGGGTGTTGCTCGCCCCATTGTTTGGTGCTCTGCTGTTATTAAAGGAACGGAAAAAAAATATCTGAACATTTTAACAAAAGTACCCCAAGGACTGCTGGATGCTTCCTTGTCGTGCTTTGATTCAATATAAAGGACGAAGGGTGAGGCTAAATGGACATGGCCGCGAGAGCGATTGATGGTCCTCAGGGGCCTTGTTGGCTTACCGGGGGCCGCACCTAGTGACCTGGGGCACCCCTTAGCCTTCCTTAATGCCTGACCAGGGAGGATCCGAGCCTCTTATGCCCCGGAATGCCCTCAAGGTGCCCACTCCCAGGCACAGACACGCATCCTAACAAACATACACAAGAAGACATCGCATCCTCTATCCTTGTCTCCAAGTGTCCCTCCCCCCAGAGCAGCACAGGATACGGACAGCCGGGCTGAGGGAGATAGATAAGGCCGGGTACCCTGGGAAAGGCTGCCCAAGAGCTGAGCCTTTCAACAGCTGGGGCTATTTCTGTCCCCTTGAGGTAGCACGTAAATGAAAGTTATGGTTTAAATATAGTCAAAAGTGAGGGAGGACAGCATACGAGTCGAGCAAAAAAAAAAAAAAAATGCCAGTGTGAAATCTTGCCAGACACTCACTTAGTCGGATATGTTGCTTCGAGAGAAAAATGGTGTTTAGGTATTATTTGCTTCCTGAGACTTCCTGTTTGGCTTTAAGCAACAGAAATGGTCAGTGAGATGGTCAAGCTATTGAACGGTAGCTGGAGAGAGAGGGTTTAATGGTTTGAGCGTTTACCTGAAGCGTCTTACCTGTGATGTAGACATACACCGAGGCCTGTTTGCGCTGCTTTTGGAGGTACCGGCAGCGGTAAGAGCCAGTGTATTGGGCTAAAGCAGGACTGAGCGTCAGGCGGCTACAGTACTGGTTAGTTTTTCTCCCGCATCGAGTCTCCTGTATCTGGGTGCTCTGGAAAGATTTCGGTACGCCCGATGGCAAAACCCACTGGAGCTCCCACCGTCCCCTGAAACATCAAATCTGGGTTAGAGAAGGAACTTTACACCTAACTGATCAGATGTCACCGTCTCTGTGATCAACATGTAATGGGGGTCCAAAAGTCTGAAACCACTAGGAAGAATATCCTTCTATTGTTCAGTTTACTTATCAAAAGCATTTACTTACATTACATTTAGTTTTAATAATATATATTTTTTATTGTTTTAATGACAGCATCACGTGAAAAGCAAGTTTGTGTAAAAACTGATCATCACGTTCTTCAACATAATTTGAGAGACTCTTGTGCATAAGAACTTCTGAACTTTTGTACCAATGGGGTTGTGTTTATTACCAGGTTTAAATCAAATTATGAATCATAGATCTTCAGTGTGCCCTCAGGATTTTGGACCCCACAATTGGTTAATTCCAAAAACTTTTATGCTTTCATCTCTTACTCTAAATTTTTACCCAGTAGCCTACATTCCTCATGATTAAAATTGGTATTACCTCAGTTAATCATAAAGCTACTGTATGTTACTCACAAAAAAAAAACAACTTCATGATCCGCCTTTTACAGTGAGATTGTTTGACACATCACTCACCTGCAGTTTAGCTGAAGTGTCTGATTTCTTTCTATAATAAGCTGCTTCTCAGTAACATCCAACACTGGAGAACTGAACCTCCCTTTTGTGTCTGTGTCTTTCAGATGGAAAACACAAAAGTATGTTAGAGGTTGCTGAATAATGTTGTGAGGTTTTAAAGATTGACATTGAATGACCACATTCAGGTGATAAAAATGATAGCCCATGAAGGACTTACACAAAATACATTACGCATGCCATTGATCAAACTGAAACAAATCCACGATTCCTGCTAATAAGAGTCATAGGTGATTCTGAACACACAGCTTTTCAAGGGTGTTATTGAGGGGGAATTTTTGAGTATTGTTCAGAGGTTCTTAAGGATCTTTTCAAGGCAAAGTTTAGACATCAAATATAAATGAACTTTAATGTAAAAAAAAAAATTTTTGGAAAACATCAGTGTGGTGTGAAAAATCAAATTTGTACTAATATTAAAGAAAAACTAATGCATCCAGTTCAATTTGTCTTTACTGTTGGTAAAAAAAAAAAATATAAGGTAAATATCAGCTGTAGACTGAGTTCATGTCATCAATAGTATTTTACTTCTTTAATTTTAAAAGATACAATTCTATATATATTAAGAATAATTAATTATATTAAGGTTTATCAAATACATTTTTAAACTTTGCATATACTTTCTAAGGTTCTTATTACAAATGTATGAGAAAGTCTCATTTAAAATGATTAATTTTCATTTCTGACTTTACATAGGCCCAGCCTATAACATGCATTTTATTTATCTGATTAATAAAACATTGAAGGTCAGGTTGGCCAACTGAACATAAAACGAACGTAATGACTGAACTATAGGCTACTGAATAATTGTACAGACATTTAAAATGATTTATATCCACGTGATGCTGTGACATTAATAGCCTGTTTAATATGCACAATCACACGTTTTGTAATAACAAATGCACTAAATCAAAAATAGTGTTCGTATCTACTGCATTTTTATAGACTATCTTTTTTTGTCGTTTAGGGGGAAAAAAACGCTAAATTGTGGGTTAAGATAGCACATAATTCAATTTGATGAAACATCTGGTCTCGATGCAGACGTGCTCTTTACAATTCGGACCGCTCTCACCATTGTTTATTGCTTTTAAAAACGCAGCCTATAGCATCATTTCCTTTCCATTATTCACGCGCTATTCGAAGTCTATACATTAAAATGGTATTGTAGTAAGACCAATGAAAAAAGGAAGTAGGAGTCAAGCACTTTTTTCCCACAGTGAATCCCGCATGGGATTCTATCATGCTCGTTATCAGCCAGTCCACACGCTGAGGTTCCGTTTCAGAAACCCTCAACAAGCGTTGCACACTAATGACAGGACGAAAACCTGCCAATTTCAACAAACATTAGGCTACGTCATGTTAAGCGCTAATGAAACAAAGTAAACAGGTTAGTTTAAAGTAAGTAAGAAAGAAAAGCCACTGTTGCACAAACAAGGATGCAAATGCAAAATTGACTTGAGTCAATTTAGACCCTAAACACAGCATGTAGCCTATGTTTCATGCACTTGAAAGGGACTTTAATTATAAAATATGAAACGAATTTTAATATGAAACGCTTTTAATTCTTAAGTAGCCTATTTTATTTCAGTGGCTAATCACAATATATATATATATATATATATATAACGAAATCTATAAAGACTTTGTAAAATCGTTTGTAAAACATGCACATTGGCAAACTATGCCCCTAATTAAATAATTAAATAATTAAATAAATAGCCTAACTATTAAATAATTAAAATGTGAAGTCATGTTAGGCTAAATGTGCTAATCTAAAACTTTGAAAGTTGACACTTCTATTCTTTCGTTCTTGAGAAACAGTTATGGCTAGCCTACATGAAAATGGTCCTGGAAAAGAAAGTTCTTTGTTTAACTCCTAAGGTGTTACAAAGTAGAACCTTTCATTTGAACAACACTATAAATCTATAGGCACTATAAATCTCTTATTATTTGGCTATATAGTCTTTATTATTATGTTCATTAAATATTTTATTCAATTTTATTAGCGATTAAGTTGAGTTAAGTTTATTAGTGAACTTGTTTTGATTGGTGCATTTTAGGAATCTTTCTAAAATCCGATACCCTATTCTATTTAATTTATATAAAACCAAAATGTGTCCCAAAACTGTTGCTTAGGCTGTATGTTTTTGAGCGCGAAGAAAGGGCATGCTTAAAACAAATGTTTAGCCATTAATCAAGTTCAGTTTTCCATCCTGTGGCGAGTTGTTGACCAATAAAGCACTAATAATCCCGCAGTGCATGCGGACAGTACATCGCTTCACCCCCTGCTTCCTCCCCATGGGTCTGTTTTAGCTATAACACCCTGATTAGCGCTGGTTCCTGCCTCACGGTGGTCATGACCCCGAAGTCATTTATATTAGAACTTCCATTTCACAAAGTCATCAGGCTCAGGAAATAACGCCCTCTCTGATTCAACCGGGGCCAAACATTGAAGACGGATGCCAAGCAAGAGCAGAGAGGTCTGTACTATCAAAACAACTTGTCCTGTTATGGCAGGCCGACTAGGCATTTATTTCGTAAAACGAATAATGCATATTAGCCTAAGCCTAAGCCTAAGGTTTAAGATAGTCCCGGACTAAAATGCATGTTTGAGATGTTGTAACTGAAAGCAACATGCACTGACATATCTTAAAATATGCCAGTGCCATTGTTTTCTCAAGATGCACACCAGTAGCCTAATGGTTTATTTCTAAGGCACATTTTAAATACTTAAATATTCTAATTGAACTATAGCCTAATGTCTTATCCTGGCTTAATCTAAAACCTGTCTGTGAAACCAGGCTATTATTTCATTACTATAGGCTATCTTATGTTAATCTTGTATATTCGCCCTATTGTGCACATTATATTATTTTGTCTATTTTTATATGCATTTTTATCCACTTATCTTTATTTCGCTTTTAATTATCTATAGCTTCTTGCTTTTCTTCACACTAAAAGCTTTTAGAAGCTAGAAGAAATTCTTTGTGTTTATGATTCTAATCTAATAGTCACAATAATAACCTTTCAATTGAGCTATAGTTCATTAGATATTATTACCAAATCATTAGAATTCATTGACAAATTTTCTTTAAACAATTTGTAATTTATATATCTATAATTATTTGGGTGCGTTTCAGATATCACTATTCAATTCAGGGTTAGACAGAAGTTGCTACTTAATTGTACAGATACAAATCGGTTACGAGTTGGATTAATTACTAGTAATAAAAAAACGCTACTAATGACACAAATAGATACTAGTTTTAAGTTAAAAATGTTAAATTGGCTTGCCATAGTCGTGGAATAAGCACAAATCGCTATAGCGCATTGAGATTTAGCGCGTAATTTTTCTCTTTTGCCGCATACGCATCATTTCCAGTTAGGCACGAATAATTTTTTTTTTTTAAATAAATTACGAACAAGATAGTACATGGATTTCTTCTGTCAAGGTATCATAGCCTAATAATGATGCGCTGGTACTGAGGAATGCCACACGCTCACATCCACGCGCATTCCCAAACTGTTCATCCTTTCGGTGGAATGAAACAACGTGCGTATCTGAACAACGTGAAAAATAAAGGAATGCCCTAGACGTTTAAATATTATTCTTATTTTTTTAAACTTACCTTTAGTTAGAACACGCCCCGACAGTCCAAAGATCATCACAAATAATATATCGAACATTCTCTTGGTCTTGCTTGAGGTCCTTTGCTTGGAGATGGACACCTATGAAGGAAACACTGCAGCTCCGATACTCCAGAGAATCAATTCACCTTACAACTCCTCAAACTCTGCTTTCACATGGAGTGGACTGCAATCAACTTCGGTACTGTCCGGAGTATGAACTCATTAAGCAGGAGGACCATGCATGAATTCCAGTTAACTCTTGCCCATTATGACCGCGGGCTGGGATTTATTCATTTCCCACTGCCGCCGGAGCTTCCGTGACGCTCATCGACACACCCATCCCGACTGACGTGACCGACACAAGGGCCCGATGTTCTGTTCTGCACTGCTCTTCCCTACTTCATCCATCATATCAGGAATAAACAAGCTTATTGCTGTAAATGCAGAAGTTATGCCAGAGGAGAGTAAATACATGATGGGAAACAACTGACCTTTGGGGATACTTGAGAGAAGGAGTGAGAAAAAGATACCTTATGTGAATTATGCTTATGCAGCTTGAATATTAACAATGCAAAATATAGGTGGTTAATAGATTAATATAAAAGTCGGTTGCATTTATTTTTACAGTTTATTTTACTGTAAACTGTATTTGCAGTGTACTTACAAGGTAACTACATGGGTTAAGGTTAAGTTCAAATTAGTATTATCGTAATAATACCTACAAGTTCATAGTATGTACATGGGGAACAGGACTGTAAAATAAAGTGTTACCAAAAAGTCAGCAATTAATAAAAAAAAAAATATATATTGTTGGTTTAACTTAAAAATAAGTAACCTGGTTGCCTTAAAATTTTAAGTTCATTGAAATGGAAAAATTGAGTTAATACAATGGAGATTGATTTAATAATCAGAAACTCAAAATATTATGTTATCTGAACTACATGAATTATCTAAGTTGATTTGACAAAAGAAAAAATGTTGTGATTACAAATCATGAAAATATTTTTTACAGTGAAGAATAACTCTATTATTGAGATGTCACCCATTCATTGATCTCAGTTATCATTCTGTGAAATATCAACTTTGTCTCAGATGTTTCTCCTAAAACTCCTTTAGTCCTCCTTATAGAGTCAATCAATGTGGATACTAGAATTCAATGAGAAATTTGAGAGATATTTGAACAATGTTTGAAACATCTAGAGTACAGGTGAGATTACTTCAGTCTTTTCTCAGAGAAGCTGGAAACTTCAGGCATTTTTTTCAATTTGAACATTTAATCTCGCTATCTCGAAGAAACAACTGAGACTTGTATTTGAGTTTTCATCTAAATACACATTAGATATACAACGACTATAATTCACATTAAATGAGAAAAAAAGATTTTTCAATTTAGAATCTACTTACACTTCACTGAAACACACAAGCATATATTTAAAAAAAAATCACAGAGTGGAATTAAAGTAGCACCTCTTTTTAATATAGTTCTATTTTCATATATCTATTATAAAGTATCAACATTTGCTCAGTTTTGATATTTACATCTGGTTGTCAGGAATACAGTTTGCATAACTAAAGGAGTACTGAGTAATGTAATGTCAAATCGCAACCAGTAGAGAGAGTCTTAGGGGCTGCCACTGCTTTCTCCCAATGGAGGAGAAGCCAACAATCATTTATTAACACAAAAACCCTATAAAACATATAAAACGGTAATAATACAAGACTAAAATTGATGTTGGTCATAATAATAATTTCTGACATGCAGCCAGTTTCACAGTTGGACAAATGGACAATGAAGTGGAGGGTTTATATCATCCTTAAACAATGAAAAAAAAAAATGATTCCATTACCATGAATAAATGAATAAAAGCTAATATTTAGTCACTGTATGCAAATAATACAAATCTTACCAAGAGAACTCATTCCACTGCAAATAATGAACGATGCGCATCTCTTCAACCTGCTTGTTATAATCTCTACACTAGTAGTCCACTGTCGAGGGTTTAGTTGGTTTGTGGGTGGTTCTTAAGATTTTGGGGCATAAAGAATCACAGAAGGGAGTGAAGCTGCTGGCAGACTGTGGGTGGAGGTTTAAAACGCTGAGCAACAGGAATTGGTGGGAAATTGCTTCCGATGCAGAGGTGTTGATGTTTGCTGTGTGTCTGGGCACCACGAAAGCTGGGCCGCCGCACCTCGATCGTGGGCAAATCACCCGTTCTCTGGTGTAAATATGTGTGTGAGTATGCAAGTGTGCGTCACACCTGGCCTTTCGTTTGCTGGTGAATCCAGTCTGTGAACTTTATGACTCGTGTGTAAACTCCGGGCCGGTTCTGTCGAGCGCAGCCCTCACCCCAACTCACGATGCCTGCTAGAAACCACCTGCGGCCCCGTTCCAGACACACTAAAGGTCCCCCAGAGTCTCCCTGTGCGAACAATGACGCGAACATAAGAACCGTGGCCATTGACAAGCCCACAAACAGTGACTAAGTGCACACTAACCTGACAAGCATCCACTCCTCCCTGAATGTTTCCGGCGCAAAGCATTCTGGGAGTGACCGCATCGTCATACATTTTATTGCAAGTGTGGTGACTGATGATGTTAACAGAGGCCTCCTGCAGCAATGTGGCCAGTTCACCTGAAATTTAAAAGGTTTCAGGTTTCATTAAACAGTCAACATAATTACTTTTATAATATTTCCCAAACCCTTCAGATTTGTAAAGTTGACTGATTTGCAGATTAATTGCTAAGTTTAACAAATTACACATTCAAGCGATTTTAAACCAGTAGAGAACAAGAAGAGGAGAAAGAGAGAGAGAGTGTTACAGATTACACTTAAAATATAATAAATTAAAACCAACTTCAGACATTTCTTATTAGTTACACAGTACAAAAATATTTTCATGATTTTTAATCACAACATTATTTCTTTTGTCAAATCAACTTAAAAAAACGATGTAGTTCAGATAACATAATATTTTAAGTTTCTCATGATTAAATCAATCACCTTCATTGTATTAACTCAATTTTTCCATTTCAATGAACTTAAATTTTTAAGGCAGCCAGGTTACTTCATTTTTTAAGCTAAACCAACAATATTTTTTTACATTTTAGGATCAATTTTAAATAAGATCATCATAAAAATCTTGGTACCAACCAAACTCAGGTAGCACTAGAGGTAATATATCTTAATGAGTGACATTCCTGTTTCAATGGGGATCCTGGGGGATTTTTCAGTGGTAGTGGTTTAGTTCATTCTGATCTTTAGTCATCATATGTTTAATAGTGTGGATAAAGTCTGCAGAACAAGAAGCAATTGTTTGTTCTAAATGTGTTTCTACATTGTGCCGTACCTTCTTCTGTCAGAACCCCCCATCCAGTGACAAAGCAGCTGGTTCCAGAGGTGAAGGCGTGAGAGGGGGCGGGCACACAGACGGGCTGTACCAACTCATTGAAAAAGACAGGGGCGCTTAGTTCTAGTAGGGCGATGTCATAGTCAGAGGTGAATTGGTCGTATTGCGTATGCAAGACAATACGGCGGATTTGCCTGGTGGCTGCTGCGTTGCTGACCGAGTTCATTACTCGCATACCCATGTAGGCCCTCCATGAGCGCGCATCAGAATACCTGCCAAAACATGAGCAAACACCTGTAGCGTCACATGTTTGGAGCCAACAGATTTAGACATAGTTAATATTTAAGAATAAAATAACTTAAAATAAAATATTCGTTTAAAGATTAAGTTTTGGTTTTAATGTTATTAATGTTGTTTAATATATTATTTAATGTTGTAACTTGTGAAATATTACAATTTAAAATAATTGTCTATTTTAAAAAATAAGTTATACCTGAGAATAGAAAGTTCAGTCATACTTTAGATTAGGGTCCAATTCTCACTATTAACTATGACTTTTGGCTCAATAAACTCCTAATTACTGCTTATTAAAAGTCAGTAAGGTGGTTGTTAAGTTTAGGTATTGAGTAGGATTAAAGAGGTGGTTTACTGCTTTTTTTTCTTTGCATCGTGGTGTTTATGGTGTGTAATTTGACAAGTATTTGTGGTTTTTCTTTTTAAAAAAAGTCTTATTTTTCATAAATTTCACCTTTATTGTAAGCCGCTTTTTCCTCTGTCATTTGAACGACCGGTTGACTTCCTGAACCTATGAAACCACTCCCTCAGAAACAGGCAGTGGGCTTCAGATTGGTTAGTTTGGGCCGGAACTGTTTCATGTTTTAGTAACAGTTTTTTGTTGAATCCGGCATTGAATTCGTTGAGATTCTGGAAGTTGTTTTTCTTAAAATGAGCAGCACAGAGAGCTATGTCATTTTCAGGAACATAATCAAACATAAATTGTATCCATTGTTGACAAAGTGCGTCCGTGGGAAGCCCGAACACAGAAGACCTGACAGCTGGGTGAACATAACACAATTTTGACAAGCCGCAGAAATATGGCCATGCCGTTTTTTGCATATTCCGGAGGGAGGGTTGATGGAAATGTGTGGGTTAGTGACGTCTAAAACCCATTGTAGTCTCATTCGAGTCGTTTTTGTAGGCACTTCCTAATTTTTAAAAGACGATATCTCTGCTTACACTGAACTTTCAGCGCTGCAACTTTGCAGATACTATTCATGCACCCTATATCAACCACCCCTTTAAGGGATGCAGAAAATGGCCATGCAGAATAAGGCATTAAAATGTGCTTCATAAGTACTAATAAACATACAATATGCAAGTAATATGAAACTAGTTAATAGTGAGAACTGTACCGTAAACTAAAATGTTGCCGAAAGTACACTTTCGGAAAATATAAATATTTTGTAACATTATATATTAAATATCTTTACTGTCACAGGTTTGAATTAATTTAATGCATCCTTTCTGAATAAAAGTATTCATTTTAAAAAAATAAAATGTAGGTGCCTGATTAAAACCTCACTTGATTGCATCCGAGTCCTGAAAGCAGTGAGCAGCAGAGACGAGCCAGCGGCTGGCCACCAGAGATGCCCCACACACATGACCATAGCGCTCCATTTGAAGGCTGACCTGCCACGGCCATGAGCCTGTCTGGGCATCCGTTCCACCCACAATCTTTGCCCTCTTCCTGGGCCTTGTGCCACAACCTTCACGCACAGCATGGCATTTATAGGTTGACATTTATAACTGTTGCAAGCATTATAGGCAGTAAACACGTCATTCTTTGAACATGCTCACCGCAGCGCAACTCATCCGAACCGTCTTTGCAGTCCTTGATGCCGTCACACTCCGGATTGATCTTACTCAAGCACTTTCCACTGGCACATTTGAAGGAGGAGGGAGAGCATCCTTTTGAAACTGCAAAGGATCAGGCAGACATAAATCTGCATCATTAATAAAATAATGAATCAAAAAACACTATGCTCATATAAAACATTATACATGTGTGCTTATTATGAATACGTTTGTACAGTCTAAATACTTTTTTGGGCCAGTAAGCCCTGAAAGATGACTGAATAGAACCGAATTGTAGGCAAAGTGGGTTTTAATCACATGCTCTTGTGCAGTTGAGTTCATCGCTGCGATCTTTGCAGTCCACTATCCCATCACACACTGAGGCTTTGGGGAGGCAGATTTTGTTTGGGCACATATGGTAGCATTTACCTCCTAAAAAGTGGGCAAATTGAACACAAAAAGAAATGAGCTTGACAAACTCATGGGTGTATACACGTGCGCGCGCACACAAACACACACCAGAACTTAGGTAGGTCTTACCACAAACTCTCTCCACACATCTGTAGCAATAAAAAATGACATCTCTGGCTATCAGTGAATGCAGGAAGTATTAAATCTTCATGAGGACTGATAAAGACACTCTTACCACAGTTAGACTCTTCACTGCTGTCACCACATGCAGTGTTACACTGGCTGTGTGGTCTGCACTGACCGTTACAATAAACTTCTCCTGGTTTACACGTGTCTAAAAGCAAAGTAAAGCAGGTTTAAATAAGACAACAATGGAAAGAATGTAAGTATAACTTATGAACTTACTGCATTTAGCCTCATCTCGTCCGTCAGAACAGTCTTTTTCTCCATCACACACTTTCCTCAGAGGAATGCACTTGCCATCTCCACAGCGGAACTGCCTCGGACAAGCTAATATCGGAGAATGAACATGATCATTACTTACTGGGGTGTACATCTCTGCTCTGAAAATGATTCAGAAAGATTGTATTTATTTTCTGTGTAATAAGTCAAGAATTTTATTTTGTTTAAGAAATGAATCGGTAACTACATTTTTTATTTCTTAAGTGAGGTACAAAATATGGCCTCATACTTAAAAAAAAAGTAGATTTTTGATCAAATCGATGTTTCTATAGTATCTTGGGTAACGGTGTATTTTTTTTTTTTTACAAAATGTAATGATATTATTTATTTATCTTTCCACCACACTGTAGAAAGGTCCAAATGATGTTGAATTTTAGATTTCAAAAGGATGATTCTGTCCATTTTTTGTAACAGGGAAAAACATGTGGCAACAGTCCACCAGAGTATGTCGATTTACTCTTATTAATTCTGATTATGTTCAAAATGGACATCTTTCTGACTGTGGAAAAAAAACTAGCAATCTCATCTGAAATGAGCAGTGTTGGGGTTAGGGCGAGGGTTACAAGTAACATGCATTATGTAATCTAATCAGATTACTTTTTGATGTAACAAGTAAAGTAACACATTACAAGTAGCGTGAATTATGTAATCAGATTACATTTTTGACATAACAAGTAACGCATTACAAAAAAAATGCATTACAAGTAACATGCATTATGGAATCAGATTACTTTCTGATGCGAGTAAAGTAACATTATAAGTAATGTGATTACGTAATCAGATTACTTTTTTGATGTAACCAGTAGTTACGCAGTACAAGCAACATACATTACATAATCAGTATCTTTTTAATGTAAATTACATTAGTGTTGAAAAATTTATTTACAACCAAAAAAGTTACTGCAGATGAAGTATTTAAGAACAACAGTCACAGTAATGCATTGTTGCTGAAATATAGCTAGAGACGCATGATGTCCAAATTAGTGGACAGATGATTAATCATAATTTCCTCCCAATCTAACAACAAAACTTGGAAAATGTAATAACGATATGACTCCTTAGACGTTACAAAAGCAAATTTCACCTGCAAGAGTCTTCTAGGACAAAAGGAATGGATGGATATTCCTGGAGCAACTTGGCATTTCTGACAGGCTGTCACCATCTTGGTTTGGAGAAAAAAAATTCCACATACAATGGCTTGCCACTTGGTGGCAGTGTATAGGATGACGCACTAGTGTCCACTCTAGTTGATGTGCAACTGTGCAATCAAAACCCATGCATACGCAAGAAATGGCTTTTGGAATAGCTGTCCACTGTAGTGACCTCTATGCATGAAAGGGTTAAAACAATTAATAATCTAAAATAATGCTTTACTTTTAATGGCCCTGAAACATCACAAAGCAATAAAAGAGACAATGGTTTCAGATGCAAAACACATACCACAAACCAAACCCTGTCCTACAAAACACTTAAAACAAAAACGGATAAAAACAGAATACTAAGATCTCACCGCTTTCAGGAGAGAAGGCTCTGTAGATCAGGTAAAAACCTTTATGCGTCAAAGACTCATCCGAATGAAAGTGCAGCAGGACGGGTGAAGAATAGATCCTCTTTCTGCTGTTGTCCCCAATTGGGTTACAGAGCCTGTGGAAACGTAGAAAAAAAAACATACACATGCATATATAGACATGCACACAAACAAATATGATCGGATTCTCATATTATAAACCTAGTGCACGTAGACCCACAGCTCGTATTCCGAAGTCTAAGCCAACTGTTTACAACACGTGAAAGACATGACACTCACTTGACGCCACCTATTTCCAGCCAATCTTTTTCACAGGTGCTCGAGGCTGGTGAATCCTGAATGTCTAGCATCACAATGGTCACGGAGAGAAGGTATCCCGGCAACGGAGCCTAAAAGTGAAACCAGACTCTCAACGGACGCACTCGTACACAAAGCAGCGGCCACCCCGCGGCCCTCGTCTCAAAGAGGGAGCATCCCAGGCCTCTGAATGGGGTTCACAGGGCATGCATGCTAACACTGGGGAAGAGGCTCATGGGAAACATGGGAAAGCCTTTAGCCTTAGCTCACCCTGATTTTCCAGTTACAGTCCACATTTGGAGGGTAGTAGGCGGGGTAGTAAGGGGACGTCACTGTGCCGTTCCATGCAGTGAGGAAACCACCACACTCTATAGAAAAAACAGCGACACGGAAACCAAAGACATTCGAACATCTGAGAGGAATAACCACTACAATGATAGAGTCTCATGCTGACCACTAATTCACACACCGGTTTTGGGTATAGCCTGGAAATAAGCTTTGAAGATGGCTCCTTGCCTCTGACGACTGAACGAAAACGTGACGAGCATGACGTTCCCAGACGATGTCAGTTTCATTACAGGGGACGTTCCTGATATTGGCAGACCACACCATCTGAGAAGAAGAGAGATGATGGTTGATGCTTTGGCATCTTCAATGACGGCATTAAAACAAAAACACAGTATTCAGGTGTGGATTGGAGAGGAATCATATTGTTTGGGACAAAGCAGCATGTATGCTCAGATCTTATTTATGATCACATTCAATTCAAATCTTGATGCGGCATATTTGAGACAATTATCGACTTAAAATTCTGTCTATTCTTCACAACAAACAATCATATTGATTCAGTATGTTTAAGGTCAATAAAATTTACTACATTTTTGCAAAGACTTCTTTCAAAAACTTTAAAAAAAATCTTGTACAGATGTCAAACATGTGCATGGTAGTGTAGTTATGAAGTCAAACGAAGTTATGAAGTGCTTTTTTGGGGCATTTTTGGAGCTTGACAGCATCTCTATCCATTATGGAAAAAAATTATTCAGCAAAATATCTTTCTTTGTGATCCAAGAAAGAAAGAAAACATAGGTTTGGAATGAATTTTTTTTATTTTTGGGGGGGTGAACTAAACCTCTAAGCACTATAATTCAATTGTAGAGCACCAAATTGAGGCCAGGAAACGTACAGAGTATGTTCAGTGCTCATTTAAAACCATTGAGATCCTGCAAATGGACAAAAAATGCTATTCTCTATGTGGTGTCACACTTACCTGGCGATGATCTTGTTTTGAAGCGGCAGAAGGAAATCATAAGCAGACAGTTTGTTGGCGGAGCAGCTTCCTGGTGTTGCCCCTTGAAGTGTGAGAATGACCAGTCGCACGACGTGGCCGGACGGCACCCGCAGCCTCCACTGGTAATACGGCTTCTTCGGACTGACAAGACTGAGTGTGCGATTGTTCCCGTACTTAGCGTACAGGTCAAAAGACATGGCTGTTAGGCAGATGGGAGCAGGAAATGATCAGAATGAGAAAATAAATGAAGAATACAAACAGAAAATAATGATTGTACATGAGTTTTCATGACAGAATGATATAGTATGGTAGTGATAGTACACTGTAAAACCTGCCTGGTTGAGGGACTTGCATGCAGTTTACTCAGAGGATTAATGGGACATGGTTGCATTTGAATTGCCTTACCTACTTGTGGCGTAAATTGTGTTTTTCTTACGATGTATCATGGATGGAGGATACAGACGACCTAAAGTTAACCAACATTTGGCAACTCAAACGAGTCAGTGTTCATAAATCATGCGAGTAAACTCAACAGGCTTTACAGTGTATTATGGTTGTACCCTGCAGCCCCAACTGCCACTTGCCACTCTGCAAAGAGTTTGGGTTCTTTATTTTTTCTGCTTTGTCATCAGAATCTTCATCGTCATCATCCCCAGCATCACCACCGTCATCTGGATTCAAACCTGCAGACATAGAAACACAAGTTTAGGTGTTGTCCTTACTTTGGAAAGGACAAAAACAGAGGGATGAAATGCTCTTAACCCAGCAGACGCAGTGTGTCCTCATCCCTCTCCATGTAGTAGCGTTCCTCGTTCTTGCTAAAAAGGACCTTGTTGGTTCCAGGTAGACGACGCTGCAACCGGGCCGGATTCACTCTCCGCAGTTCCTCAGCAATAGCAGGAGGAGCAGAGAATTTACTCCAGTAGTACACACAAAGACCTTCCACTCCTTCACTGTCATCAGGACACATGACTTTTAACAAGATGACAACACCTAAAACTGGTGTAGTTTGAGTTGACGGGCTTTGAATTTTAATTGGCTAATGGCTGAATGACCACATCAGAGCAGCCCTGGAGTGGTAAATATAACCACTGCTGAAAATAACATCTGCATCCACTACAACAGCTGTAACTATAAGTTTACGTTAATTGAAATAAATCTGAAATAAAATCAAATTTAAACTTGATTTTGAAAAAAAAAATCTGAAATCTGAAAATGGTTACAAATGTTGCCTGCAAATTACTCAAAAGAAATGAGAGGTAAATAGAATTATTTAAAAAAAAAATGAAAATCACATAAAATTATAAAACTTAAAATATAAAAATAAAAGTTAATTCAATATTAACTATTATTAACAATATTAAATATTATTTTAATAACTTTAATAAATATTATTATACTAAATAAATAATTCTAAAACAACAATGGATCTTTGTGGTTTATGTTAACAGTTGTCAAAGTCTTTTTATTTGTTATTGATTTTCTGTTATTCCCTGATTTTAGTGATCGTTTTTGAAAGAAACATGCAAAATAAGTCCTACTACACGACAGACATCACTGTAATAGATGTTCTAATGAATGTCTCTGACAGCTCTGTAAAACAACAAATAGTCACAGATTTACACATTTCTTAGCCAATCAGAAATAGCCCTAATTTTTCATGTTTGGGTTTGTTGAGGATGGGGTTTTGGAGAGAGGTAGTTAAAGGGACAGTTCACCCAAAAATCATGTCATCGCTTACTCATCCTCAAGTTTTTCCAAACCTGTATGGATTTCTTTCTTCTGATGAACACAAAAGAAGATATGTTGAAGAATGTCGATAACCAAACAGTTGTTAGGCCTCATTGACTTCCACAGTATTTTTTTCTATAGGCTATTATGGAAGTCAGTCGGGCTCATCAACTGTTTAGTTACAGTACCTGTATTCTTCAAAATAGCCTATCTACTTTGGTGTTCATCAGAAGAAAGACATTTATACAGGTTTTGAAACAACTTCAGGGTGAGTACATCACATGATGACAGAATTTTAATTTTTGGGTGAACCAATCCCTTTGATTATTGTGCACAAATGCAATGAATAAAAAAACGTTTATAAATCATGACGTGTGTTTATGCACAGACTCACCTAAATGCAATAATTCCTGAGTTCTGGTAATACGAGCTCCACGGTGAAGAATCATACAACTCTGAGAACTTAGATCCAAGGTACATCGTACATCAACCGAAAGGAAGTAAAGAGATGACAGAGACACCATGAAATAACATCAGCCGCAATTGTATTTCACAACCATTTCTACACACCGCAAAAAAAAAACACTGATAACATCTACCAAGGTCGTGAAGTTTCCGTATGGTATAGCTCAGTGGTTCTCAACTCCAGTCCTCGGGACCCACTGCTCTCCACATTTTGCATGTCTCTCTTATCTGACACACTCAGTTCAGTTCATAGAGTCTATCCTAACGAGCCGAGCATCTGAAGGGAGACATACACAACATGCAGAGCAGTGGGTCCCAGCCTATACAGTATTCCGGGACGTCGCAGTGACATCAGAGCCACGAAAGGCGTGACATCACTGAAGAAGGTGAGACATCAGTGGCCCAGGCGAGACCTGCAGCCATGGCACAAAAGCGCCGTTCTTGTGAGATTGGCTTTGAGCAACAAGAGCTTTGTGCAACAACAGCGCCATTGTTTGGGGCTCAATGTCATCCCGAAGTGCTGGATGGAGGGGCGGGCAGCAGATTTAGACCAACTTTTATGAGCAAAGGCGCACACTTGCAGGCCGTCACTTCTCACAATCGCATTGGCTTGCTATTAAACTGGATTACAGGCACAACACAGATTACGGTTAGGCTAATTAGAGCATCGCACTGGACGAAATGCAGCACTTGGGCAGTTTCCTCATCTGTGGACACAAATGCCAACCATTCCCATGACACTGGCACACACTGGCCCTTTTGGCCCAGACTTTCCTGCGCTCTCTTTCAGTGGCCTATATCCTTACTCTCTCTCTCCTGGCCTGCTCTGTCCCCTGGTCTACCTTTCTTTTCTCCGCTGGCTGCAGCCTCTCAGCAGAGAGGTACAGAGCATCTGATTGTGTGTGAGGAAGCCCACAGACAATGTTTTTATTGAAGGACTGCTCTTCCTCTCACTCAGCCTGCCTGGGCCCTGTCCCTCTCACAAACACCGTTCTTGTCCTCGGCCCTGAAAAGCTGCGGTCCTCTGGGAGCCGGTCTCACCGCACCGCCTCACACCGAGCCGAGCTCCGGTTACAGCTGGCTTTACATTTAAGAGGGCCACGGAGCGGCCGAAGACTCGGCAGGGCCTGCTTTACATTTAAAAGGGTGACAATGAGGGACGAGCGCACCACTGGACCTGCAGCTCTGGCGGACTTTGCGTTTGAAAGTGCCAGGGGCGAGCATCGTTCCTTGAGTGGTCTCTGGAGAGCGGCCGCATTCCGGAGAGATCACGGAGAAACCGGCTTTGTTGTCGAGGGCGGCACAGAGAAACTGTTATGTATGTTTATGCTTACGTAATGGCTTAGCGCCTGAGACTGGAGGCGGAACTGTGTAGACGACGGGTCTGCCAGGTCTGGAGAGAAACTGAGGTTGGAGAACTCGATGCTTCCTCCAAGGTAGAACACTGAGGGCGATGGAGAGGCTGCGGGAACAGGAACATACATAATATCTTTCTATGTTCTCAAAAGTTTTAAATGTTGATTAACTATCCTAGACCCCAAAAGTGACAAAAGTAAATTATATGACAAAAAATCAAATCAAGTGACATTAATTTTAAAGAAAGAAGCACACAGATACTTTTCAAGCAAGATATTTAATTTTTAAGAGTTTATACAGGGAAAAGATGCAATTTAGATGCAATGTCTAGGACTATATATACTAAGACTGTAAGACTGGCATGTATATAGTGTATACACTAAAAACACGTGATCAAAAATTTCACTTTTTTTCTTGTTACACTAACTTTTAAAAATTTGTGGTTTGTATTTATTCCCTTTTTAAAGAAATAGACATAGGCGTCGATTTCAGTGGGGACACCAGATTTCATCATTAGTCATTTTGTACCCACCACTTTTGGAAACATTGAGGCTCGGGGATGAACCTAATACAAAACTTAAGTAGCAGAGTATTAATTTAGTTCGCTCTTAAATAAGAGATCTAGCGCTAAAATGTTTTGTTTTTGAAATAAAGCTGAGCGCTTGTTGCCGCTGCTGTCAGTTGCATGGATACAGTGTTCTCTTGTGGCTTGCGCAGTCTTCATTTGGATTGAGTGTGCGCACTTCAGTCTATCGCCGCTGTGGAGACTCTAATCATTCTGGTGAAATCACGAAATAAAATGCACACAAACGTGTCCCTGCTTGATATAAACTGTAACCACTGATGAACATATTCGGTTTTGATGAGAGAAAAAAAAAACTATACCGAGGGCGGATTCGAACCCGTAACCTCGGACACTCTTGGCAAAAGTTCTACCACTAGACCATTGAAAAATCAAGCAAATTTTTGACAAGTTTGTACCCAGCACTTTTGTAAATGCACTTCCGAATGCATCTCTGTTTTCAGCACATTTCAAACCAAACTGACGCCCGTGGAAATGGATACTATTATTAAGCAAAAGTGACAGTAAAACACATTTGCATTACAAAATATGTTTATGAAGGATCATTTTATACTAAAAGACTGGAGTAGTGCCTATTGAAAACTTAGCTTTGCCATCGCAGGAATTAAAAAAAATAAATATATATACAGTATATATATATATATATATATATATATATATCAAATTTCTATTTCACAATAATACTGTTTTTTTAATCAAATACATGGAGCCCTGGTGAGCATAAAAGACTCACCAGGAGCATAGAGCATAAAATGTTTTTCAAAAACATTCAAAAATATTACCGACCCCAAACTTTTAAACTGCAGTGTTTATTTAGACAGAAATTATTTGAACACATTATTTAAACACTAAAATTACTGTATATCAACTAAAAATAATCTTCATCAGTTAATTAACAGTAACCGCAAAACAACTATATATATATATATATATATATATATATATATATATGAAGTTAGTTCTGACAAAAGGTCAATGACATTCATACATTTTTATACAGTAATACAGTTAAGTGCAACATGTGCTGTCATATAGTTAACATAAAATTAGAACATTATAATTGTGTGCTTGGTGTAATCAGACTCTTAACAATTCAAAATGTATATATCGGTGCATCCATAATTTTTTTGTGTGATTTTAATAACCAAAAATGTCTATTTTTTTTTTTTTTTAGGGGGTCACTGTGGATGACGTGAATAAAAAAAAAAGAAAATCTACAGCAGCCTAATGTATACGGGTAGCTTATCAAGCAAAACTAAATAAGAATATTTTCATGTTCTGAAGACACTTCTTGGACAGCCGAGGATGAGAGGCGCTTCACTAGCTATACTGGAACATACCAGATCATAATCTCAGCATTCCTCTACAGCAGAGGGTCTTAACTTACATGCAAGGAAATGAAGAGTCAGTGCAATGGCAGCCGAGAGAGGGAGGAGGGGAGAGGCTCTCAGCGCCCACTTACTCCATGCCCCGCAATCCGCTCTCTTGCCCACAGGGCTCTTGATGTCAGACTCGCTGCTAGATGGGCTTGACGTCTGGACAGGCTTTGTCACAAAGGCCTGTGAAACATAAGTCGCGAAACGTTGCCTTAATGTCACTTGTTGAGAGAGACAGCATACTACATGAGCTGAAACCTTTCTGTCACCCTACAACAACATATGTGTCGTATTTAATTGGCTTCCCCTCATCATTCTAAACATCTTTCATTGGGAGGAAGGGGTCGCGGAACTAGGATATCCTGGTGGGATTCCCCTGTGGAGTCGCACAAAGCGTAATTTGAGGGTCTGCTTTCCCACGGCCTCTCTCCGCGGTGTCAGCACTCCATCTTTGACAAGCACATTCATGAGACCATCAAGACCAATGTTTAGACACAGGCAACCCCGTGGCCAAACTAAAAGGTTTAAGTTCATTATCACAGCTGAAATGAGCTTAAAATACCTTTTGTAAGTTTGCATAGGGGAGAGGTTAGTGTTGTAACACAGGGTGAGTTGGAACAGTTTAACCAATTAGAAACTATCACACACTCTTGAAAATAAAAGGTTTCCAGAGATGCCATAGAAGAACCATTGATTTCCCAAAATAACCTTTAAGTGAGCAGTTATTTAAAGAACCATCTTTACAGTGTGAAGAGCATTTAAAAAAAATACTTTAAAAAATATGAAAAAAAAAATATTTATAATATTTGACTCTAAAATGACAACAGGTATGATATACAGTATAAATCAGCAGGTTATCTTGGATAATTGAATATATAACATTCAGGCAAGTTTTTCATCTATGCGTTAAAAAAAAAAAAAAACTAGAACTATTATTGCTGACCAGGATCAATGTAATACTGAATATTCACAGAATATAGACATTTGCATCAACTGTGAGTAACTAATTTACATGTTTTGTCTATTTCAAAATTTTTCCAATTGCTGTTTTAGGTTAAAATGTGTCCTTAAAAGGAAGTGGTGATGAAAATAATACTATGCACATGATTTAAAACATCCATGTTTTCTTAGCTAGCTATATGTAGGTGGCAACAGCTGCACTAATTAAGACACAAATTTGCTACTAATTAAAATAGTTTAACCGAAGGCTATTTTAATATTATTCCCGAATCTGCTACAAAAATAAAATAGCCTACTTTAATATCAAAGTTTGAGACACAGCACTAAAAACACTGATAGACAGATGTTGAAACAATGTTTCCCTCAGACTCACAAAACATAATTATGTATTCTGTAAGTAAGAATAAACACATTTTACAGAAGTCTAAAAGTGCTCGAAAGCATCATCACCGTGTATAATTCGCTAGACGCTGCGTCTGCGCGCGCGGTGCTGATGGAGGGTCGCTCCTACCTGTGCAGGTGCACCGGCGGGGGCGCAGGCTCCTAAACCAGAGACGCTGTAAACTTCGCAGCTCCTGTTTTTGGGAAAAGTCCTCATGGCCCGCTCTGTTATGGCTCCAATGCAGCGATACAGAACAATTCCACGGGCAGAGAAATCAGCCCGGTACGTAGTGTGATCCCGGAGAAACCCGACCTGAGCGGGTCTGGCGCTGCGAGCAATCACTCTCCGTGTCTCTCCGTGAACAGGTGCTGCATGGCACCCAGCATGCACCGCGGCACAAAGGGAGCACTATGAGCAGGTACAATCCACACAGCCATCCGTGCGACAGAAATTGTGGGCAAACTTCTCCCGTGGTGTGCGTGTGCCATGGGCCACAATGGGCAGTCTGATGTTACATGATTAGAGAGTCATTAAATTAATCGCGATGAATGCATCATTAAAGCGACCCGACAGCTGGGGATGAAAAATAGCAGCGCATAGCTAAAATATTTGTTTAAAAAGAGTCAGTCTGGATGAAATATTTCCCTGTTGTTTCCCCCCGTGTCTCACGTTACGAGCCAGCGAGGCGTGCAGCCTGGGAACAAAGTAGACCCAATATATCCCCGTGTGCTGCACACTGTATTTATTTCTCATTGACTCTACATTGGGACCTTTTCCGCCTTATGAGAGTATATTTACTTTATGCTTTATCATTCTTGAGGTGGGTGGGGTGTTTTTTTTATTTACAAGACACCATTTTCAACTAAAAACTGAAAATTTGTATGCGTTTTGGCCGTTCACGACACGTCGATGATGTCATGGCCTGTTTCTCTACAAGGTGACATCATCAACCGCTGACCTGGAATGCATAATACAGCGTTACAATTTTTGTTTTCATGAAGACAATACAATCATTTTCAAAAAACTTTTTTGAACACTTTGAAAAATGTTTTCAAAAGTTTAGAGTTTTCAGTGCCCCAAAACACTGTTGTCAACTAAAAAACTAATAAATATATTTTAGTTGAAATAAAAAAAAAATATTTATATATATATATTAAATAAAATAATGATAT